>NC_060002.1:4207271-4507791 GCF_912999745.1 Papilio machaon
AGCTGCTGTTAAAATCTTGGCCCGTCTAATAATTGCATTAATGATTTATTGGTATGGCTTAAAAATAACCCAATCCCATGGTGGGTCCCATAGTTAATCAATACCTTTATTTATATCTAAACATTGTTGGTTATTCAGAAGTTAATTGGTTAAAGAAAGTTAATAATTAAATATTTTTGTTGGTCCGTTACATGCTGTAACGACATCCACACAATAAAGATGTCATATCTGACAAAACCTCGGAATGACCTCGCTCTTGTTACAAGGACTCTCGCGAAGCACTAGAGCCGGGGTCAAGCGTCCTTTTCGGGTTAATGTCCTCACTTAGTATCATTATTTATACCAAACTAGATCCGCTCTATATGATTATAACATCTTACTAATATAATAAAATGTGAAAGTTTGGATCTTTGGATGGATATTTGTTACTACGTATCTCCAGAACGGCTTAAGGGATCGACTACTAGTAAAGAACATAACGAGTTGCGGGAAACGCCTAGTATCTTATAAATGTACTCAATCCTCAACTCTCAAACTCGTTTATTAAATAAAGAAAGTTCTAGAACAAAGATAAAAAAGTAATTAAATTAAAGTACTGTCACAATTTAAAAAAAATCATTAAGGTCTAGAAAACATATACATGGGCTCGACGAATATAAAGCTGATACGTTACTTTAACACAGATAACAAAGACAGCAGTTAAATACGAAAAAAAAAAACATCGCGTTTACAAATGAGGATGAGTTGACACATCTGCACGATCATCTGTTCATGTGTTCCCCCATCCTAAGTCCCGTATGGGCGTTGTATCACAAAGCAAGCATGAATAAGCTTTTTGTATTATTTTCGCAGCCATCAGTGAGACTTATCACCCTCGTACATAAAGTACACGGCACCGGGGCCTCGGTTATCGATAACAACCATCTCGAAGCTGTTTTCCTAAGAAAAGGTTTAACCGGATTTTAATCAGATATGTTTTCTTTGATTTTTAATCCTCCATCTCTTTATACTCTTAATGTCTACATTAGTAGAGAGAAGGTTTTTTATTGTCAAAACGTGATGTAGTGTCACCTTGAATATAATTGCCATACAAATATTTTCAGAAAACATATTATAAATGCGAATGTGTGTAGATGGATATTTGTTTGAAGGTATCACCGGAAAGGGTGAACGGATCTTGATGAAATTTGGCAAAGATGTAGAACATAGTCTGGAAGAACACATAGGCTACTTATTAAGTTTTTTTAATTCCGCGCGGACAGTCACGGGCGACAGCTAGTTGAATATAAAATGTAAAGGAATCTGTGTTAAGGCTCTCACTTTAAACCGTATCATACTCATGAGAACTATAAATATGTAAATTTGTTAACACATTGTAAAATAATGAACGAATACCAACAAGACTCTCAAGTAGGAAGAATAAACAATTAAAAACTCATTAAATACAATTTTAATTAATAAGAAAATAGTTGTTGGTTGTACAATAAGTCTTTCTTCAATATCATGTAGTGGTCGGGTAAGAGCGGTCGGTATACAGAGGCGGCAATAAATCACGATAACGGTTTTCCGATAAAATGAACTCAGCCTCGCTCGCTGCAACTCTACCACTGCTCGTATTATATGAAAAAACTATCATTGTTTCCTTGAACAAACTTCCAATGAGCTACATCTGTACTTAAGACTTTATTGATATCAACTCGCTATATAACCAGTTATCGACCCAAGGACTCAAGCGAAAAGAGTCACATTTCTTAAGGGCTGTAACCTTATTCGTCGCATATGTCGTTGTATCGTTTTATATATTCATATATATTAAGGGGAAAGATTTAATTATTTTTTTCCTCAAATAGGCAGCTCCTTTGTTACTGAATAATTTTAGTTTAATTTTATGTTTAATTTATTTGTTATTGAATGGGGCGAACTGCATACTAAATATACTAAGAACCTCCCTTAATGGTCACTTAAGTGCTGTAGGTTGTAATAAAGATTACTTTATTACCGTATCATATCGGAAGATGTTTTTAAAAATACTATTTCGTCTTTTATCGGGCAAAATTCAAAATGATTTTCATAGCCGTTGAATTTTTCCATGCCGTTGTGCAATGTGCAAAGTGCCGAATCCTATCATCCGGCCGCTCATCAAGTATTTATCCGATGGCGGCAACGTGAAAAATTAGAGGTAACTCCAGCTGGTTTGGGATTTTACTGACTAAGTGAAGCGATAAAAAACTGGAAAGATACACTGTTTCCAATTTGCTGGAATATTGTATGAATTAATTAAATTAATAACCATATTAATGCTGTTTGTTTTGAAATAAAACAAAATAGTTCGTAATCAATACTTGCATATAAGTATTAACGTGGACACTTACGGTTTGTTTTTATTTGTGTTTATTCAAATCTGTTGATTCACAATTTAAACGCTGCAGCGTTGCATTGCTGCAACGCTGCACACCCTGCTTCCGTTGTTTATAAGGGATGCATAACGTGAGAACACACTGTATCTAATCTATCTAATCTTCTATTTATATCTAAGTAGTATACATTTTAAGATTAACCCCTACATTTTATACCAACATAACTCGCAAGATTTATTGAAATAGTTGTATATAAATAGAACTTACAGAGAAACAGGATCAATTGTATTCCGGCATTGGAATACCGTGCTAGGGAACCGCAAAGTTACAGCGGAATTTTCATTAAAACAGATTCAATTACAATACAAAATACCTTTCATATTGTATATTAATTATAAGGTTTTACGAATGTACGAGTATTACAACAAAAGAGGAATCATTCTGCACCTACTTGTATTACCTAGAACAAGTGTGTTGAACCTTTATGGATCAACGTGCCATTTTTTAAAACGTTTAATGGTTATAGAATTGTCATCAAACAATTTTGACTTTGCTATTGTTGTGAACATTTCTTAGTGTAGAAATTGTTCGTGTTGGCCACTCATATACATTTTATTTCAGACTGCCTTTGTAGTGCATAATGAATGTTGTGATCAGTGACGTGCACAAAATATTATGTCTAATGTCATTGGCTCGCCTTCCCTTTTCTAGAAAGTTAATTCAAGAACAAGGTGCAGGCGTAAAGAAGAAGTATTCTGCGAATAATTCGTCAAGCGAGGAGCCTAATGGCAGATTTAAATTATGCCAGTACAGTAGGACATTAGCGCTGTCCTGGCATAGACGGTTTTGGCTCACTGGCGTCATTTAGTGTTTACATTGTACCCTGTACCCTACTGCACTTGCATAATGTAAACTAGGCATTACGCATAAATCCAGTCCTAAATCCTATCCTCTTGTTCTGTATAAGGAAAACATGGGCAGAGAAAGTAAATTAGACTATTGATGGATAGGAAAGAAAAATCCTATCGCAACGAATCTTTTAAAATGCAGTCAGTTAGTCAGGGAGTTACTCAGTAAGTCAATGAGTCAGTCAGTGAGTCAATCAGTTTCTTGTTGCAACAATGTACTACGACTTCCTTTGACGTGAGCTTAATAGTTGCGTAAGCACGCGTCCTGTCCTAACAGATTACAACTCGCAAGATAATTAATTCTGATTATATTCTAGACTTCGATAATAATTAACATATATGACATATAAGATAACATAACATTATCCTATCCAATAATACAAAATCAAAAATAAAGAAAGTGAGTGTTCACAATTATAAAAAAAACTTATTATCTATATTATAAAAAGTATTTTTTGTATGTATGTTTCAGCCATCAAAATCTCATGGTCTTAGATATGAGTATCAGTAAAGGTTAAATGAAGGAATGATATAAATATAAAGTAACCATGTTAGAAAACTTGTGAAAAATATTTATTGTGTTTGTGATATAGTTTTCGAAAATAATAAGTGTAGTAATAAAGAAGAAAAGAGAGACGGAGATGGAGAGCAATCTAAAGAGAGACAGTTGTAATAAAATGGATCAGAAAAATTCCGCACAAGGTGAGTTTAATGTCACGTTCTTAATTCTACGAAGCACTACGTTTTATAAGTCTCTCGGTCGTGCTGTGATAGTTATTATAAGAGTTCCTCTCGACGGAGTGGAGTTGAACGGAAATTTTAATTATTGTACTGCGTTTTAACGTTTGTAGAATTTTAAAACGTGAACATGCCACTTGCGGGACACGTATCACTGCGAGCTGGACTAATGTCATTTTATTTCTACTTTAAGATTGTATTTTTTCTGTTACCAAAGTAAAGGAGAAATTAGATGTCTTGCAAAAAGTTCATTATTGTCGGAGCATAACTTATCACAAATAAATCTCAGAGTTCAAAATAAAATATATATAAATGCCAGTAATTGTAGGTTAATATTACTATATAATACTTTTCTAGCTATTTTTGAAAGATTCAGATGACAGATTCACTATTCCCGTGAGGCTTCATCCGCCTGAAACTCCATTTTTGTTATACAGAAAAACTTTGTTTTATTGTTTTCATTGCGTAAAACTTTCAATTGCAAATGTCAAAATTTAAATACTTAAATGGCAACGAAGTCCTTCGCTATTGGCTAATAATTACCGTTACCATGGCAACCATCATTCTTTGCCGCTATTCTTTTGCAAGATTTGTCCCTTTCTCGCATAACATTTTTTTTAATTTGCTTATCCTCAAAGTTTAATGGCGTGAAAATAAATAGCCTAAAATGTGACGTAAGTATAGTGCTTTTTTTTACAACAAGAACAATTCAAAAATATGCCTTGATTGCTATGATCTTGCGTTATAAATGTGTGTTTACGTGCATAGATTGTTTATTTTTGGTGATAAGATATGAATGGTTTTCCATTTGTTAAAATGTTTATGAATTTATATAAGAAGTCTTAGCTAGATAATCCTGCTTAAAACCTTATTTCTGTTTCGAATTTGACAATAAGTGGGTTTTGTCGTAGCTGTGCAGTAAAGTGAAGCTTTTAATTCGTGTGTTGCAGTAAAAGCGATCTCTAAAATGGTTACGGCCAGTGAACAAAGCGAGAAGTAGAAATTGCATAGTCCGTACTGTAGAGGCTGGAAAATCCTGACCTTTTAAATTGTTTTATTATAACTGCTTTATTTTCGTTGTTTTCGTTTTCAATTTTCTTGCCACTCTCTTTACATTGTAAAGTGCTTATAAGTTTCTGAACACAATTTTAACATTCCATCAATTTCTAGATTCAGATCAAATTTAAATCTAATATAATTGGCAACTGGATAATTGTATAATGTAGTTATTTAATTTACATTTAAAACTTTGTAATATTTATTTTAAGTTTCTATTGTATAATATCTATTTTAAAAACATCGGAACTATTTCGATTTACGAAGTTCAATCCGACGCGGCGTTCCTCAAAGTAAGCCAGTAAAATAAATTGTGGAACTCTAAGACTTATGAGATCAGTCCACAATCTTGTGCTAGGGAATCCTTACATGCATTTTGAGCTGTTCTAAAGCGAGCAACCGACTGAATGTCTCTACGGGATAAGTTGATTTTAAAAGCATTCTTATACTTCTCAGAGAACGTCTCTGTATTGTGAAAACAATTTTTATTTATATTTTCGTGGATTCATAATTGTTTATATGTGCCTTGTTTGTACTAATTTTTTGCCTATAATTTATTTACAGTCAGAAAGTATGGATGGATTGTGTGAATGAGGATATGCGTAAGTCGGAAATGGAATTAGATACAAGACTGATAGAGATGTATGGTAGAGTAATACATACTGTGCTGACCCTCCGTGTGGAAAAAGACAATTTGATGATGATGAGTGAAAGAAGTAAATTCAGCATAAGAGCTATAAGGCCTAAATCTTCGAAACCCGGCGACTTATATACAATGTTAAAGAGGTTTGTACACAGGCACACGTAGCAAACATTTTGTTTTTTAGGCGCCAAAAAACTTTGACAAGATCGTAGTGAGAAAAGTCCTTTCCATTTTCAAGATGGCCGAGCAAATCTATAGTCAACAGGTAGTCGCCTAATACTGTACTTACCTAATAAAAGACTCGCGTCGTCGTTTTTACGTTGTATGTACGGAGCGAGCACAACACGATGATGCAATATAAGTTTCGATGATTTTCCTTGTGCACGAAAAGTCTAATTTAGCACATATGATCTATGTTGCTATGATAAGTTTTCGATGAAATTGCTTTGCATGGGTCAAAAGAAATTCACGGAATGGGTAGGAAATAAAAGTCCTTAACTGTACGAGTATCTTTATACCGCGAGAAGTAGAAAAAAAAGTTGTCTGAATCAAATCATTAATACAACAGATGTACGAAGAAGTCTAGTTCTAGCACATATAAAACACTACCAAGCAAATTTTACATTTTAAAGTAACTACACGAATGAATAACGTTGGGAAGAAATGATGCGTCTAATTTCATCAGAAAGTTGAGCGCAATAAAATACACATTCAATAGGTTTCCATCTCAATAAGTTCCCCTTCACTTCGGTAGCTGTGTCTAAAATTTCAATATGGGAATTTTATTCTTCATTGCACGGCGCTGGAAATATGTCGCGTACGACAAAAAAATAAAAGTTATTTCATATAAGCGTTCGCTTTTCATGTAGTTTTAGCGCAGTTAAGTGATGTTACATTTGTAAAGAGTTTTGTTCACTGTTTTATATTTTCATATTCCTTTAATGTTGTTGCCTTACTCAAAGACGTTAAGTAGTCACTATGGGATGTCTCACAGTGTATTCAGTAAGCTTATGAACTTCTAAAATATATTAATTAAATTTTCAATTTATTTTATTATATTAAAATCCATTCTGAATAGAATGTTCGAATTGTACATAATTCCACAATAAGGGGATTTTAGTAGGTACAAAGTGAATCGGTGATTTCAAAGGCAATGTTGGCTTGGCCTTTAAAATAGTTACCGCGAACGGACAAACCGTTTAGTGGATATTGGATACTTTACATAATATATAAGAAACTGAAACTTTGGTGGAAGCTATTGTAAATCTTCCACAAACAATACTTTGCTACGTTAGAACAGTAAAAATCTGTTCTTTTTTAATCTATTGTTATGTATGTTGTAAGTAAAAATATCTTTGTAAAAAAAATAGATTTATGGTTAATTAATTAAGAAACGGCTTAACTCACGTTCGATCGTCCGGTGACGGCACCGACTAGTAGTTAGTAGTAGTAGTAGTAGACTAAATTTATGGATCAAGAAGCTTCCAATATGTCTAGTTAAGCACACATAATATAGAAATTTAAATGTCTTTTCTTATGTTTTAGAAGAATAACCATACTAGAAAAATGCTTTTAGGCTGCTAAGGTTTTCGGGACATGGAGGAATTGTTTTGGGCAATAACCGATTGTTAAAAAAATAATTAAAAAATTGTCATAGACTATAAGTAATCTGTACGGGCAGATATCCAACTATACAATTGATTATTAATATTTCAATTATCTCTTGGGAATGGGCCAAAACATATTTGGATAGGTGTCCTGATGTGCCGTACACGACGGGTTCGGGTCCCGCGGCACAACCTGCCTTAGACTACGTCTTGCAAGGGTTGGCGCAATATTTTAAGTATATGAAGTGGCACTTACCAACTCGATGCCCCGTTCACCGCCTGCAGGTCACTCTGACGGTGTCGGTCAAGTAAGTCACTGTCAGAGTCTAAAGGCGCCAGCAATGCTGCACTCCTGATGCACCCGATGCACTGCTTCACGTAAGCGCCCTATAGACGCGTCGTTATCGGACCGAACGCGGAACCGTAAACTTAGCGACTCTGTACGCTATAAATAAACACGTCCGATGTGCTCTTTAACTAACTCCCGTCCACTTCCGATGCAGACTTTTCGAACTCTGCCGACTCACTGTCTTCCTCGCACAAGCCCCTGCAGACCTTGCGCCCGTCCGTAGCAGAGAGGGTTTTCGAAACCACCCGCTTGTGCGGTAGAATAAAATGAGTCGATCTACCTACATAAGTCCTGTATAGGCGAACCGCGAAATTAAAAAATATGGTTTTTTATTAGAGATGACGAACCATAGTGCATCTGTACCGAACACCTGATATACAACGATGAACAAAAGTTCATTTGTCACGTAAATACTAAATATTACTCTTGATCAAGCTTTACTAATTCTTTGTAAATATCATTTCTTCCATGTAACGCACGAGCTTTTCTGTTCAGATGTTTAGATTTAAATATATAATATTTTACAACAATTTTAAGTACCGTTAAACATTGTGGAATGAAAATGTATTGGAATCTAATCGTGGCCCATACATTTAATAGTCGTTCAAGTCTGCTCTTCGATTTTTAAATCATTCTAATTTATAAGCATAATTTCTACAACTGCACATTGTCATTTCATGTGTTACTTCTTCAAATGTTACAACATTATTTTCGTTTTGATTTAAATAAGCTACTATTAAATTAATGGAAATGTGTTTAATCTTGAGACAATATTACATTACCTTTAATAATTTTCCGAGGAATTCTAATACATATTAATATACCTCGGTTAATTATGTGTAATATAATACATCCTGAGATGTACGTTCGTACGTAAATAATATAATCTTAGATCAATTATAATCTTAGTGACTATAACATATAATTTAAAACTAGTTTTTAGGAAATTTTTATTTATAGTTCTTTTTTGTTTAACGTTATTCGACCTTTTTAAATATGTTTCGAATTATGAAGTAGTAAGGTATTTCAATAGCTAAAAATATGAACGAAATAAAATTAATTCTCTAAATATTTGTAACTTATTTTGTAAAAGGTGCCCGTGTTAAAAATATACTTCTTGATTTCCCCTATTAATTGTAATGAACATGTGGGTGGCTTATAAGACTTTCGTAGTAGGTTTTGATGGATTCGTAGTAAGGAAATGTCAGTGGGCGTCACGTTCAATTAGCCTTTCTCTACTTTTATTAATAACTTTTCGAAATAAGTTTATAAACAAGAAACATCTATTGATTTACCACATCCATCAAGCTATTGATTATTGGCCGATGGAGTTTGGAATATTATTTAATTACCATTTTTCACGTTGTTTAATTGAAACAAAATTAAAAACAACGTCATTGATCACTATTTCTTTTCTCTTATCTCTCGACTTATTTTTTTTTCTTGTACGTTTAACAATTCGTTAATTTAGTACGATGGCGTACTCTAGTATCGAAGACTTACTTTAAGTCACTTCGTCAGAGTATTTATTATAAAGCAAATCAATAATATCGGGTTTAGACTAGGTGTCTTATAATAGTAATCTCATGTAATATTTTCACACCATACTATGCACACAAAATATGACAGATGATGATCCTGTGACATATTAAAAATATTCTAAATGTTTCAACTCAGTTATATTAGTCGGCTTAATTTCAGCTTAATTTGGCAATAAGCGCGTTCCGACACAACAAAGTAAAATCCAGAGCTTAATTCCAGTGTTGCAGTAAAAGCGGTCTCTAAAATGTTACGGTCAATGGACAAACCGTCAAGCAGAAATTGGATAGTTCACACAAAGAAGAGTCGAGCTATTGCTAAAACTGAAACAGTACTAACTGCCTTATACCGTGTTTTTCGATTTCCGAGATAACAATCTTTATGTCAATTTCGAAATTTTCTTTCATCTTTTTTAATTATTAATCAAAGTGAAAGATAATTTAATGAAGATTAATAACTGTGCTTATAAATTAAGTTTTTAAACAAAAAAAATATATCATAAGGTGGCAAACGAGCAAGCGGCCACCTAAATATGCCTAAAAAGGGAAGCGACCGTTGCTCATAGACATTTGTAGATGCGTTGCCTTTAATCGACAGAGAAGGAATATATATCCTCTTTTTCTGTGTCCTCACCGTAACGTAAAACAGTAAAACGTAAAAGGTAGACAGGATAACGTGGAAAGGTAGTAGTATAAGTAAAGTTCACTCATGTTGCTTTAATATTATGGCTCCGGTTTTTTAAAAACTAGAACATATGTAGGTTAAGTTTTTGTTAACATCCAAAATATGCATAAAAAATTACGTTACTATGCAAATGAAGATAATAAACAAATTATATTAAATACATCTACTTTAAAATATTACTAAAATATGAAACTATTTTAATACAACCAGCCTTACACTGTATACAAAACGTGTTTTATTGTCGTAAGATTCACACTAGCGCAAAACAGAGATACTTTCAAATTAAAAACGTAACATATAATTTCACCGCTCGTTATCTCCGGCCGCTCTGAGATCTTTATAGCACAATAAAAGCTATAGTAGATTACTTTTATTATAAAATACAAACTTTAGAGCTCTCAGTGCCAACAGCACTTGAATAAAATGCACTCGCAACGTATTGTCACGTGATTTTAATTTGTTTTACTGAAATGTAATAAAAAGTTTTTCTTTTTTTAAAAAAAAAATTAAACCAGTGAACGAAGATCTAAGAAAGTATAGATTGTATGAAAGAGGATATGTGTAAGTTTTAGAAGCGAGATAATGAAGATGACAAAGACAAGGATAAGAGAAAGACAAGGAGATGATGTGATGTACAGTGTACAAATAATATCGCTTACGATTACGTCAAAGCAATGGCTAAATCAATAAGAAAACGAAGCTTAACTCGGGTAATACAATTAATTTTATAAAGAGGATTCCGAGCAGCTAAGAAAGCGATAATAATAACAAAATAAGTTTTATTCGCTCGATGTAGCGCACGTAATATTCAGAGAGGATTGTCGACCCTTTAAATCTTCCAGTCGCCTCGATAAGTCAGCGTTGAAAGGACGTCTTCAGCTTACTTGGCGGTAAGGTTGCGTCTCGGGGACTTGTTGCTATGTCATTTATCATTCAATTTATCTTGAAAAATTTTATCGTTTTTTTATAATGAGATCGTAAAATGTTTTGTAATTTATTCTTATAGCAATTTTCTTTTCATAAATGATATAATAATTTTTGATCTGCTGCCACACTCACAATTTTATTATAGTTACTAAGACACTGGTCAAGCGTTACCGTCTTAATTCTTAATCTTCGGCACCTGGATGCGAATATCATTCTGGCATCCCACATTGTACAACGCATGAACTCTCTTAAGACCTGACACTCGCACACCTTGGTGTGCAAGCATACGTAATACGGCCTTGAGCTTAAGTAACCATCAACCTTCCATTTGCATAATTCGCACGTCCGCTATTTAAACCTACAATCATTCTGATGATCATGACGTTAAGCATGAATGTGGAGGGGTACACCGGTTGAGGTAGGCCTAGGAAGAGATGGAACGATTGCGTGAAAGGTGACATGGTCAAGAAGGGGGTGACAATGGAGTTGATAGCAGATTGATTTGGAGGACGGAAACCTGGTGCGCCGACCCTACGTAAGTGGTACAAGGAAATATTCTGATGATCATTTTTTTATTTTTATTAATGGAGTCAGAAATATGTAACTTTAGCAATAAGCTATCCGACGCGTATCGGAACACCAACGGTTATTCAATTCAGATTCAGTGGTTACACTTCACATTAACCCGTTCGACCGCCAACTTTCATTCGATAACCGCAAACGTAATCACTTGCTACCACCGCAACGAACTAACGGTTTCAGTTGAGAACAATTTTTGAATGAAAATTTTACAGTAGTGAAATGTAATTTATATTATTAGTTTAAATTTTATCATGTAAATTTTAATTAGTGATGCAACGGATGTCTGTTTCCGTTTCCGCAACTGCGGAAGTTCCGCACGCTTTTCAACATCCGTTTCTGCTTCTGTTTCCGCAACTTTTATAACGGAGATAAAACGGAACTTTACGACGGCTGAGATTCAAATGCGCGGCGCGAGACGCGCAGTCCGTGCGCGGCCTTTCGGCACTTGTCGCATTTGTTTGTTTACGTACTTTTTCGTGAATTTAAGCGCGTAATATTTTCTGCTGCTGTTTGAAACAATCAGCTTCTCTTGCTGGAGTTAACTGTCTAGTTGTTGTCCATATAAAATTTGACAACTGGCAAAATGTGACTATTTCATACTTACAAGTTATTAAATGTACTTTTGAATAAGTGATAACCATGTAATATATCATCATCATTATTATCATCAGCTCACTATACACTGAGGGGCTCGGAGCCTACCCCAAATTAAGGGTGACTAGGCCATAGTCAACCACACAGGCCCAGAGCGGGTTGACTTCACACATATCATTGAATTTTTTCTCAGATATGTGCAGGCAGCATCACTATGTTTCCTTCACCGTAAGAACGTCGGATAAATGTACATATGTAAATCGAAAAACACATTGGTACATGGCGGGATTCGAACCCAGCCCCTGCAGATTGCAAGTCAAGTGCCACGAGCCACCGACGCCTAATAATTATATCTTTTTCTAATGTAGATTTGGGGTATTTGATACTTAACACATTCACTGTTTACAAAAAAAAAAAAGGTAACAGCTGGGAGCCAAAACTTTTTATGGTGAATTTTTATTTAGTATCTGGGAATTTTTGAACATATAGATAAATTAATAATGTTATTATAATTATTTAAATAAAAAAACACAATTTTTGCATTTGATCGCTAGGGATCATCATTTTGAGCGCTAGGGATGGCAATGATTTAGTTCACTAATATGTAGATATTTGTTCCACTATTGCATTTCTATGTACTAATATGTTACAAGATTTTGACAAAGTCAAGTTTTTCATCAAATTCCAGAATATTGAGTAAAACATGTAAGGATACTAATCAAAACCATCTTTTATCTACATGGTTCAAGATCTTGTAACATTTCATACATACACACGTATACACACACATATACACAAAAAAACGCATATATAAGTACACACACACACACACATACAGGACATACATATATTAAAAAATATACATACATAACAAAGTTCAGACTTAGCTTTATGTGATACAAGATATTTGTATGTTTGCCTCCGTACGAACGTGGTACTAATCACTATAACACTGTAAGAATGAAACTAATACTCTTTTTCGTTTCGCTTCAAACGCCGGCGGCTTACTACTACTGCAAAGTGAACGGACCCCTCGCTCGGATCCGAGGGGAGGCGCCGCTACTAATAGCTCTGCCCACTCGGATCCGAGTGGTCAGCAGTGAATGTATTAATAAAGAAATATATTTGTAAAATGGTTTTAATATTTAAAAGCCTCCGTTTGTCAACACGTATTTTAACTTATTGCAGCGCAGTAAAAATACATACATTGAAGGCTAAAGGACACCGATATCCCATGCCTTAATAAATTAAAAACGAATATAAACTGTTTTTACCAAAAGAAAAAATATTTGTAAATGTGTTTTTTTTCATATTATTTACACTTCTGTTTCCGCATCCGCTTCCGTTTCCGTTTCTGCAAAAAAAAATTTTTGACATCTGTTTCCGTTTCTGGTTCCGCTAAGACATTTCCGTTGCATCACTAATTTTAATTAAATGTTCATTGATTGAGTTTGGTTTAAAAATATTTTTCAACCTAAGATTTATTTCTTTTTTATTTCTCCGTCTATTCTTGGAAATTATATAGAACATATTTTTTAGTTTATTTCACATTTATTTTATGGAATACACAAACGAATAAAAAACGGGGCGGGTTACGAGACGGACGGAGCGGAGCGATGTACTCAAATGTATAGCAATACAGCGTCGCGCACGAAACGAGCGGGAGCGGAATAGTACTTTTGTTTACATCGCCCCGCTCCGTCGTGGTGACGCTCCGCTCGTGGCTTATTTCGTGGCCGCGGCCTAAGACATGTGTTACCATTGAAGATTGTTCCTAACGCTATTTTCTCAATATCGATGAGTCTTACAGTACCCAATTTATCCTGTTACAAAAAATATTAAAAATAAACTAGTATAAATCAGAATAAGTGTGTGCATTACTTTGTTTTATTGAGACAATTCCTAGTAACATTGTTAGAAAATAACATTATTTGCTTGTATTTTACATTAGGGGAGAGAGAGTGCGTCTGTTTTATCGGTGAACTGTTATTGTGATTTATTGCCGAGCTCTGTTTACGGACCGCTTTTAGCCGATTGCAATATGTTGCAGGTGGTAATCATTGTATCCAATAAAACAAACACTATATACCATTAAGTATTTCCTTTAATATTTTAGATATATCTTGCATAATTTTAAGAAGTAGCAATGAAAATATAAAAGTTAAATGTTGTGATAATATAGAAAAAACAAGAGAAATGTCGCAGGGGCTTTAACAGGTCGATTTGCGAATGAATTGTGAATGATGTGGAATTTGCCAAGTCTTCACAATATGCCTAGGCAAATTAGAAACGGACAAAGAACACTATTTGGTGATCACATATGTAACATATTAGTACAGCTGGTCATCAACGAGGTTCAATTATCGACGATTGTGTACAATGACTCTTGCAACATGCTGCAATTGGGTAAGAGCTATCTACACAGAGTAGCGATTAAATCACCTGAACAGTTTACCGATAAAATGCCCGCCATTGATTCCACAATATTGCAGTACTGTTATAATTATTTACTACAATTTTAGAAATAAAACAATGTTCTTGGTACCGACTTGCTTTCTTCTACATCACAAAGAACCAAAAATATCAAGGACTAGAAATGATTTAAAGACTGCATGTAAAATATGAACAGGTTATGTTCACTCCTATTATACCTTTAATTTAATTTTTATTAATAATTTTTTTTTATTAATAAATGAAATATGTTACCATAATTTAAATTCAAATTAATTGATTAATCAAAAATGAATTTAAAAAATAATTTTGTTTTTAATCTAAAATAATTAAAATTTAAAAATAGTTAATGACAAAATTAATAATTAATAATTAGTTAAAATTAATTAATTCTAATTTTGAATTAATTAATTTTCTCGATAATGATTACTTATATTTCTTGCAAAGTAATCGCGATGCTGGATAATATTCTTCTTCCAATTAATTTCTAATAGGTTACTTTCAGTAAGCTGAAATCCTAGTATCCTAGTAAATGTTTAAAAGAAACTTCTATCTTGTTCCATTTTTCCATGAAATGTTTATACCCAGATTTAGATTTTCTTTTTAATTCCAGTTTTGTGTTAAATTTATCAATAATGATAATATGGATTATTCGCAGCGATAAGAAAAGCTTGTTAAACGCTTAAGGCTGCGGTAAAATGGCTTGCAGATTGTTGTTATTGATAAGGTAAAGGAAAAAGCCGAGGTTTGCGTGCGTGATAACTTGCGTCGTCGTTTCAAAAGATAATGTGAATATATTTAGTAGTATCACATTTACTTTAATAACACCTTTTTACTTCTTTTTCTACTTAGGTGAAAACACAAAGCAAAAATTTAAAAGTAAAAAACTATGCCAGTTATTTTCATGTACGGAAACAACAATAAACAAAAAAAGGTATATTTGATTTTTGTATTGGAGTTGAAATGTATATTTTAATAACCGTCTACAATGGGCCTAGTTATATTTGAGGTTCCATTTTTGTTCGAACTATTTCAATAAATTTAAATGCGGAACACGATAGTTTCAAAGAATCGGTTTGGTTGAATACATGAATCTTTTCAATATATATATTTTTTTGTTGAAAGCAAGCTTGTTATTTACTAAATATATTCCTAAAATAAAACTTGACAATACAAGACTATGACTAAGGTCACAAAACATAAATAACAGGTTTCAAATAAGTTTGATTTGAAGGTATCATTACAAGAATTAGAACCTAAATGCTTCCCTGAACTCTCTTAAAATAGAATATTTGAATTGATCTACGGAGAGTCTGCGCAGTATGTATAGTACATGTCTTCTATTACATCTTTGTCAACCTTCATTGTGTCGTCAGCTCACGTCTGTCCCTACCAATGGCCTCAGAGTCTACACAAATCAGCAATGCCTACACCTTAGCCATCCAAGCTGGCCCAGTGCGGATTTTTTTTGACTTCACATCCATATATTTTGCAGATATGTGCAGGTTACATCATGTACGTTTTTAACATAATTTAAAAATCGAAAAACATGTGGTTACGTTGTATGAACCAAAACGTGATAATTAACTGTCAAATCTAATTTTCTTATCGTACGTTACGGTTTTATTTGTTACTCATCCATACATATCTAATAGCTTTAGTATCTTATTAAACTAAACTTCTAAGTTAAAGTGCTCGAGTATATGAAGTTTCAATTTTAAGCTTAAGAACAATTAAGTAGCTGCGAACTAGCGGCACAACAAATTGCGAACGCGACAATATTAAAACGCTTAGAAAGCTTTGACACGAACTATGTGCTTCTTGTATGTCTATTGTCCTACAAGATTGTTTCTATGTAGAACATTTCTATCGTAACATCATAATTTTACTTCATTAATTAGAATCCATTTAAGCTAAATGTCTTTTCTTACACATTTTATATCTAACTAGCTGTCGCAACTTCGTCAGCGCTGGATTATAAAAAAAGTAGTCTATAACATGTCCGCATGCATCAGCTACCTTTATAGCTGAGTCCCGTCAAAATCTGTCCAGCCGTTCCGGAGATCACACGGAACAAACGCGGTCTTGAGGACAGACAGAAAAAAAAAATTAAATTGGTTTTTCGTTATCAGCTACGCAGATACATCATATGTGCGAATTTTGTTTTTTTACGATATTACGTGTTCAAACTATTTTTTTTAAATTTAATTTAGCAACTTCAAAGGAGTTCATGGCTTTGTTCGTTGACCGTAACCACTTCAGAGAGCGTTTTGCACTTCGCGTCGCTTGACGCGCTTTAATTCTCAGTTAATTAATTTTACAGCCGCTCGCGATGAATTCATGTGAATACATTTGCTGAATACGCTACATTACTAATTTGGTAGCTAATGTTAATTGATTGCGTATCGATTAAATTAACGTAAATTAAATGCTAGCGTAACTATTAATAATTTATATAACACAATTAAATATTTCTTTTAAGTTTTAACGTCTAAATAAATTATGCCAGCATTATAATATCAAAGTGAAAAATACTGGCAACACTATTTTTTAATTTACTATTCATAATATTTTAACATTAAAATTCTGTATTTCATTGAAACGACAAATATTTTTCGAACAAGTTCTTATGTCGTTTTTCTCCCTCAAGTCGAACTCGCGGTCGAGAAAATTACGCAAATTAAATTTTCAGACGTCTGCGTTCTTCTACTTTAAGATTCCTTGAAATAATGTAATTGAAAACTTATAAATTTCTATAAGAAAATATGGTATTGCTTGTAATGTTTCGGTACAATATGGTATTTTTTCATCTTTTGCATATATTCACGTTGAGGTCTATAATTTAATATCACAAGTAACAGTAAATAGCTTACTTCATTAGTATTCAAGTACTAGGCTGTCGCCTGCGACTTCGTCCGTGTCAAAAATATCAGAAATACGCACTTACTCAATATTTACTAAATACATTACTAGCACTAAATGAAAATCAGTAATGGCTGCCTTTCATTCTAACCTGTATTTCTCACGAACGTGACACCAAACTACTGTTAAAAATCGATAAAAGCTTTCAATTACCCTACAATAATATTTTAGTAAGCGTGCCTACATCTACTAATTCCGCAACTAGGAAAGCTAATTCCGGTGATAATCGAGTACGTAAACATTTTATCTGATACAGCGTCGTTGTTGAAACAAAGGCCAGCTTGTTTGTTTGCCGGACGCGAGGCGTTATCAAAGCGCCGAAACAGACACGACTGTTGCATTATCATACAACGCTGGTAATTTTATACCATTACTTATTTAAAAAAATAAGTGATAAAAGTAAGATTGAATGTGGATGGCTATAAAGGTAGAGGAAGACCAAAGAAAGTATGGATGGATTGTGTGAAAGAGGATATGCGTAAGAAGGAGGTAAATTCAGATATGACGGCTGATAGAGATGTATGAAGGAGTAGTACATACTGTGCCGACCCTCCATAGGGATAAGGGCAGGTTGATGATGATGATAAACATTTGCTATGAGTTGAAAGATGAAGATGCGTTACCTTTAATGGACAGAGGACAAAGGTGTACCGAAAATGGATAGTTCTCGTCTTCATATAATTTAATCATCCGGGCCATTGTGTAGCAGCTAATGCTTCTACGGACATTACCATACTTAAAAATATTTTTTAAATATATTTTACAGATAAAACTTAACAAAGGTTTAATATTAAATATCTTTTTACATCAAGTCCAATTAAGGAGTAAATATTTTATCTTGCACGTGGAACGTTAAATTAATTTTACATCAAAGGAAAATTATGTTTATAAATTGTTACGATCCAATTTATGCATTTCTCTTAATTGCTACTGATGTTATTCGGAATTTGTAATCTTGTTCCATATACGAGTAAGTCATGTTTATATGTAAAATCTTTACATAATAACCTTACCTTACCTTATTAATTCAAAAATTATTTTTGATCCTACAGTCAAATAATTTTAAACAATTTTGTGGGACGTAGTTGTATTTCCAAGGTTAACACTGTATTATAAATAAATAAATAAATAAAATATAAAATCATTTATTCAACTCTACAAATGAAATTGCCCACAAATTTTAATTTATCTTCAGATAAGCGACTAATTTATGAGTCTAATGTGAAGAACGCTTTCAAAAGATTATATTAAAAATAAAATAATTAATTCAGTCATGTTGTAATTTTTTTACAACCTAATATAAAAAAATACTCGAGGTTTTGAGTAATAACATCTAAGATTTGGCGACACACTTTGTCCCTTATCCCTAATCCCATTAGACCCTATTTTACTGCAACAATAGAATTAAATATCCTTTTGTCCTTGTGATTTATGATATGGATGTAGTTAGTTTTAGTTCAGAACCTCATTATAAGATTACGTCACCAAATTAAAATGAACTACTCAAGTTTCTATCTCAAGTTTCCACTTAACATGTATACGCCGTATTCAGCTGCAATACCTTATTAGTGATTTATTTTTGCCCGCGATTTTGTCCGCGAGAATAAAAAAGTAGTCTCCTATTCTAGAATGTAATTTCAATCCGTTCAAAATTTCATCCCAATCTATTAAACAGTTCTAGATTTATGTAGTAACAAACAACCATACATCCAAACGTATTTGAAAGAAGTCTAGATTAATTAAAGACAATTTTAACATACCAAATAACTAGATTTAAGACATGTATTGAAATAAAATTTTAAAGCTTTAAGCCTTTTGTGTTAAGAATTTTGTCAGTTACAAATACGATACTTGCACACGTTGCATGAACCATAAAGAATTCAAATTGGTAAAGTAAAAGCCGGGATGGAAATAAATAGCGGCATGCGAGACCGGTAAACGAAAACGAAACAGGTCACTCGTTATCGGAAAACTGTTACAGTGATTTATTTAGCGCCTCAATTTGCTTATTGCTCTCTTGGTCGTGTGCAGTGGACGACAAAAATGCATTTCCAGTTGGGGTATTGATCAAACATTGCAAACATTAAGCAAAGTAAATTTTTTTGTTTGCTGAAAAACATATAACGAAAAATTTAACAAAAAGTAGAGTTTTTTTTTAGTAATATGAAAACGTTCATTAATAAAAGCTAGCAATTGTTTATACTTGGAATAAATTAACGCTTGAATACAATAAAAACCGATTTGTTCGATAGGTGTACTAGTTTTGGGGTCGTGGGCGATATTGGTGGGGGCCCTGATTGCCAATTTAAACGATCCCGGGAAGACGATAACATAGTGTGGTCCTACGTTACCGTTATAGTGTGGAGCCACAGGAAGAATTCCCTCCTCGGGAGATTAGTGCTGAGGGTTCCGGTGCGTTCCTTGGAGATCCCGGAACCCTCTTCTTGTGCACTTGAGTTAGACCACCGAGGGGATTTTAGTGGCTCAAATCCCACATAACCTTGTCTTTTCCTCCAAAAAGGCATATTTAGAAGATTTCTCCTCTGACACAAAAAAAAAAAGTTTTGTAAGCCTCTCCCCTAAACTTTTGAATTGAATTAATTCCTTTATATTCTCATCTTTATACTAGAAATCACTAAAATGTACTAAGCATTAGATAGTAATGCAGAACGAAAGACAAAGCCGCAAGACATTGTTAGCTAACCGATAAACAAAGAACGATATCTGGCAGCGGACAGATTGCTAAGTCCTGATGGAAATAAATGAGCCCGACAGTTTCCCTGTCACTTCTCAACGAGCAGCTCTGTTTATCTTAGTAAGCTTCAGCATTAGTCTTAAAATAAAATTACTGAAATATATACTTGTGTTTGTGATTTATTTGAAGGTGGAATAATTTCGTTTATTTTGAAATATACAATTCAGTGGTTCAACATGTTACAATTTTATAATGGTTTATTTTTGAAATTATAACATTTAGAGGTATATATAAAACGAATGGTTTAAAATGAATAATTTATTTCTAGGTTATGTGTTGGCCTTTGGACCTCTGGGACTCTGATGTATTAAAAAAATAGTATTTATCGAACTAAGCCATTAACTTTTTTTGGCATAAATAATCTCAATATTATTTAACAACATAAGCGTATTTAGTTGCTTCTGGGTTTTAAAATATTTATAGTTAATAATCAAAGGAGATATAATTTATAATTCTCCCATTGTATCCTTTTGTAAATAAAATCTGACAATGTAATGGCGACCCCCGTGACTAGGGTCCGACAGTCAACGGCTACACATTTATAACTATTCAAATAGTATACATATTTTAGTTTGAAACTGATTAAAGTGAGTTGGATATCTACTCTACTCTAGTGGGTTGTGATTGGCTTTGACACTGCAGTGTTTGAAATTAACTGTTTTCAAAACATAAACATACTTTTTAAAATACACGCATATCTACGTAAGATTGTAACGTACAGTCAGCTTCATAAATATAGTGGCAGTCAAGATATCCAAATATATAGGAACACCTAAGGTGATCAATTATATAAGTACAACCAAAGTTATCAAATTAATTGAAGCATCCACTCTGCTCAAAAACACCGGAGCGTTCACATCGTCATATATATGAGTACATTCAAAGTGCTCATAATTATAGTTACAGACATAGCGTCAATAGTAACGAAGCATCGAAAGTGTGCAAAAATATCGTAACATTTGACAAAATTGA
Organism: Papilio machaon; assembly: GCF_912999745.1. Classification (NCBI taxonomy): domain Eukaryota; kingdom Metazoa; phylum Arthropoda; class Insecta; order Lepidoptera; family Papilionidae; genus Papilio; species Papilio machaon. The sequence continues at coordinate 4,228,356 of NC_060002.1, forward strand.
ACTCTATCTCTATTTACTTAAGATACACTTTGAAATATACTACTTCTGTTAAATTCATTTGACATTTTATATCAAAACATTTTTTTGCTATTTACTTCAAGTTTACGTCCCGCATGACAGATAGGTACGAGATAGATAAGCAATATCAAATTTTAATTTGTCACCATATATGCCAGTTTGGCCTTACGGTTTAACTGCTCGCTGTAATACGCAGTTTTGGCGATTCGAATCCCAAACTTATTTTTACATTTTTAAGGTTTTTAATTTTATTATCAAAGCGTTATATAAAATTGAACTTTTTCGCAACAATTATTGCTTACTATTCGACATCTTTAAAAATTAAGGAACCACAATATTCCTTGTCCCTTTTTTTAACCGAGACGTCATTAGCATGTTTTTTATTGTTCACGTTTGTTATTGTAAGTTTCGTCATTTAATTCCGCGCGGACTAAGTCACAGGCGACATCGAATACGTGTAATAAATCTATGCTTGGAAAATTCTACTGCAACCGGACTGAAGATACCTAACAGTAAGAGAAAAATATTTTGATAAAAATTGTCAATTAATTTAACAGAAGTTGTATAGATGGCCGAACCCAATCGTTATTAATTTTATTTAAATATTTAATACCCCAAAAATAAAAATTTAAAATTGTTTTTGTTAAGTAAAAAACATATTCTAAGTAAATTACTAGATTTTTCCTGTTCATTAAAAATAAATCAAGCTCTATACATATATTGATAATATTGAAAAATAAAAACCTTGTAAGCCTGGGATTCGAACCATTAAACTTACGTACTGCGGCGAAAATAGTAAAACACTGAAACTAGCACATATTGTGACAGAGTAAAATTTGATGTTACTTACTAGCTTTTACCCGCGACTTCGTCCGCGCGGAATAAAAAAAATGCTCACAAGATAAAAAGTTCCTATGTCCGTCTCCTAGTTCTAAGCTACCTCCCTATCAATTTTCAGCTAAATAAGTTCGACCGATCTTGAGTTATAAACAGTGTAACTAACACGACTTTCTTTTATATATACATAGATTAGGTATCTGTCATGTATCGTCAATTTATAAATTTTAAACTTTATAATAATAAGAAGAAAAATGTTGGGTTGTCCGAAAAGTTCGTGCCCATTTTTAAGGGAAGTTTTAAAGGCCCTTAAGTTTTGGAAAACGTCTTTTAAATTATATTTGTTCGATTTTATTGCAAAACGTCTTATGTATTTCGGCAAAAATTAAGTGAATCAGTTTTTATAAAACTGATAGAAAAGAACGAATCGTGTCCTACCATTTGTCAAAATATGGCTGAAGTTATCCTCTTTTAGTATGTACTAGCTTTTTCCCGCGACTCCGTCCACGCGGAATAAAAAAAAAAAAAGAAAACGGGGTAAAAATTATCCTATGTCCTATTCCTGGTTCTAAGCTACCTGCCCACCAATTTTCAGTCAAATAGATTCAGCCGTTCTTGAGTTATAAATGGTGTAACTAACACAACTTTCTTTTATATATATAGATATAGATGTGTTATGTAAACATGTCATATGTTTTCAATAATTGTAATATATTCGGGTCTATTCTAAGCTACCTACTGAAAATCGGAACGAACTTATTGGACAACCTATTATGTTGATACAAAGCGTCAAATGAATTTAACAGAAGTAGTATATTTCAAAGTGTATCTTAAGTAAATAGAGATAGAGTTCAATTTTGTCAAATGTTACGATATTTTTGCATACTTTCGATGCTTCGTTACTATTGACGCTATGTCTGTTACTATAATTATGGGTACTTTGAATGTACTCATATATATGACGATGTGAACGCTCCGGTGTTTTTGAGCAGAGTGGATGCTTCAATTAATTTGATAACTTTGGTTGTACTTATATAATTGATCACCTTAGGTGTTCCTATATATTTGGATATCTTGACTGTCACTATATTTATGAAGCTGACTGTACATAATTACATTGAAGGTAATTTAATTAAAAGACTTTTATTAGTGAAAATGTAATTAAAAATATATTAAATCGAAGTACTAATGACGCCCGTGACTATCGTTACTTAGATTACTTGAGAACCCATCTCCGTTATGTGTCCCATGGTAGAACATAAGTCAGCCTCGTTAAGATAACGTAAACAAAATTCATCGCCTACAAATATTCGTGTGGAACAACATTTTCAATAACATATAAATCATATATTTTAACACAAAATCTATATATTCAGTTTAGTAATAATATCTAATATTTTATATTGAAAATAAACTAAAAAAAATGTCTTTGGTGGGATATGATTTGAAATAACTAAACTATTACTTTAAATACTCGAAAAAATACACTTAGATGCGGTTTAGTTAAATATATGATTTATATTATGGAATTCGACGTGATTATAGAGTTTTTCGCCTTAAATATATAACACCGAAACTGCTGCCGGCATAAGTACTTTGATATTTATTTGTCGAAAGCGCATTTACCTACGCATAATAACATTTTAATATTCATAATTTCTGGTAGTATCTAAAATGTAATTGAAACACTACCTATGTTTTTAATATTATGACTATGAGTTTGCTCTTAAGTTTTCGTTCATTTCTAGCGTCGCATAGTATTGTACTTTATTTTAATCAGTTCAGTTTCAATTACGTAGAGCACAAACAGAGAACAAAGTACGTAGAGCAGCAACCTACAAACTACTGGACTCATTTGTCTGTTGCTAGACTGTTCATTTGTCTGTCGCCGGTTGACATTTTTTGTTCTGTTTTACAACGGTCGCGGTGTTGTTAGCCAGAATTAAGTTACATACTACGTAAGAACTCACAAGTATGCTAATAGACTCAACTTATGTTACCCAAGTATCATAAACTTAAAAGGTTTAACAGGAGACTTTGAAATGAAAAAGGAACGGCATTTAGTTGAAACATTAAATGAAGATTGTGACGTACACGACGGGTTCGGGTCCCGCGGCACAACCTGCCTTAGACTACGTCTTGCAAGGGTTGGCGCAATATTGTACATAAGTATATGAAGTGGCACTTACCAACTCGATGCCCCGTTCACCGCCTGCAGGAGCCTGGTCACCCTGTCGGTGTCAGACGAGTCAAATAAGTCACTGTCCTATAGTCGAAAGGCGCCAGCAATGCTGCACTCCTGATGCACCCGATGCACTGCTTCCCGTAAGCGCTCTATAGACGCGTCGTTATCGGACCGAACGCGGAACCGTGAACTTAGCAACCCTGAACGCTAAATAATGGACACGTCCGATGAGCTCTTTTACTAACTCCCGTCCACTTCCGATGCTGTCACGATTAACTCTGCTGACTCACTCCTTCCCCGCACAAGCCCCCGCAGGCCTTGCGCCCGTCCGCAGCGGCGAGGGATTTCGAAACTACCCACTTGTGCGGGAGAATAAAAATAAGTCGACCTACCTTCTTCAACCTTTAAAACCGCCAAATACAATATAGCGCACTACAGTGCATCTACTATAGTACCTATATATAAGTTGATTTTTTTCCTGAATTTTTATTGCGGCAATAGATGTAGTTTTTCGCAAATTTTAAAGCATTGTTTATTAACATCCAATCCGATGTATCCCACATTCATATTTAAAGTTCACCTTATCCCATGCAATTCTTCTCTCTTAATGTGTCCATGCTATGCTAACTTTACCACTCACTCTAAGGATGGAAAATCCTTCAGTTCGTAAGTCCATTACATTACTGAACGTAAGCTGTTTGCATACTTCGCATGAGGACGAAACTCGGACTCTTGAATGTTTTAATTTCCTGTGAATTTGCATCAGTTCTTGAGCCGTGCGAAATCTGACAGTGGCACTGTTTGGATAGTGTTGCCTCTTAGAAAACGTTATAGTTAATCGTTCTTGTACTTGGTATAGATAACACAAATTCATATATTAAAAAACATAGACTAGTAGAGGATTAGAGGTTTGCCGCAAATTTCAGATTTTTAAAAAGTAATTTAAACTATGTTATGTATGTGTTATAACTTAAGTTTAAGTTTATCTCTGCTCTGTTTATTTATATTCTTATAGTTAAAGCCAAATTTGTTCAATTGATTTATAAAAATCTCTTCCATATTATATAATAACATATGTTTGTTGGAAGTGAAGCTTGATTTACTTCTCCGAAATCACCGATTTTATTATCAAAAAGTTAATTAGAAAACATAGAAAGTTACTTGAATTTTATTGTAATGTTAAGATACGAAAAGAGAAAACCTTACATACAGTAGCCGATTACCATCAGACGAAATTGGATTTGCGAAACTTTTGAAAGCTAATGTAGATCAGAAAGAAACTTATAAATAGTCTGTCTGGGAAAATCGTGTTTACTGAACTGCATATTGAAGAGATTTCTTTGTTTTCAAGTAAACCGAAATTTTCATACTTATTACTAACAATATAAAGTTTCGGAGCAAATTCTAACGCAGATAATATCTACTTTTTTATTTTTTTAAATGCCTGTGCCGTAACAAAAGAAGAAAATTGATAACTATGTTTAAAAGATTAACAAAAATTTATATTAACAAAAATATCACTTAATAGGAGTGAAGTGAACAAAATGAAATGAACAAACCAATTACTCTGCAAATGACTATATTTAAATAAGTAACAAATAATTATGAAATAGAAAGAAAAAGGGTAATCGACAGCCAACGTCAAGAAAAATATAAAATGTGATTGTCAATAATAGAAAACTACATCGGCTATCAAAAAAGCAAAGAGGTCCGCAACAAGGAGACTTTACTAAATCCTACTCCTATACCTTTTACTTAACTGTTGACTTGAATAAGACCTGAAACTGGTATTAAAACAGATTTAGACATTTGAAATAATTGTTAATCGGGATAACCAAGCCGAGACGTTAAATAACTAATACTTCTTAATTTTTGTTTAATGAATGACTAATTTGTTATTTACCGAACTGACAAGAGGATAATGTTTTTTGCGCTTATGTAAGTTTGGTTTTATGTATGTGGGTTTGTATGTATGTAAATTCCATTGTGACGGCCTAGTGCCTAAATAACTAAAGAAAATTACACGGGTAAGGTGTTTACGATTCATCTCTTTTAATGGTTGTAAAGAAATAAATTTCTAATTGAATGAAGAATGAGTTCAAAGTTCACTCGCCATAACTTTTTTTTTATATTGCTAAATAATTTTTTCACATTTTCGAGTATGTTCTAAAAAAAGGATATTGTTACATACAACATAACGGTTCATTACGTTTAAGTAAAAAAACAGATATTCTTTAAAAATGCAGACAATAGATGGCGCTATTTCATTAATTAGAGCCGGGTGTTTTTTTTTTTTTTTTTTTTTATTAAGTTTATATATGTGCCTGTAAATGTATTGAATAACATTTCAATGAGATTCGCTGAAAAGTGGATGCGGTCTGCGGTTTGCTCTTCAAAGTTTACGCTCGCATGGCTTTGTTTGAAATCGAATCCTTAAAACTGAATACTTTACTGCTTTTAATTGTACACCAAATAGTTTCAAGTTGGGAGGGTCGTTTGATGTACTAAAACTAACGTGGAAACCAATTTTAAATTACTAAAATGTAAATATGACTTATAAATACGTATTTTAAACTATTATTTTGAAATCTCTAATATCAATCCATGCATTAATGAACTTTGTCAGTGCTAATTCGGTGCATCAGGTGAGCTTATTCCTTTCAACTGAAAAGTGTATATATTATTTCTTTTTACTGATTTTATAATTTTAATATCTCAGTTCATTAAATAAATATTTTTTTAAACGTAGTTGCATAGTTTATATAGTACTGTATTTGCGTATAAATCAATAACAGCTTTGTTTTAACTCCATGCTATCGTGTTAAAATAAAACGTGCTCTTCGTTGTGAAGCGACAAGCGTACTGTACTCATTAGTCTCTCCAGGCTGCTTGTCAGTTAACAATCGTTTCACTTCCGTTTCCGTTTAACACTTTTTTTTACTAATGAACTTGAACCAGTGGAAACATTCTTGATACTTAATTATAATTGAGGAAAACGTTTAGAAGTTTTATCTTTGCTTTTTTTTAAATTTTCGTATGTGTTTTTCCATACTATGTTCTACATGTATGTTAAATTTAATCGAGATCCGATGAACCGTTCTCCAACCTTCTAGCAAACATCCATCCATCCATATTAACATTCGCATTTATAATGTTAGTAAGATTCGTAAGATTTTTATTACAATTTTGCGTAGCGAGTATGTAAAGACCCTTATATTTCACACAAAAGCTGAGTAACGATATTCACTAAGCACCAGAACGGTTGGTTACTCCGTCATCATCTCTTTGACCTCATCCCACTGACGTAGGGTCGGTGCACCAGTTTCAGTACTTCATATCGATCTATCTTCGGTCACCTCAATCGTCACTCCCTTCTTTGTCATGTCACCTTCCACGCAATCCATTCATCTCTTCCTAGGCTTTTATTTTTCTCTTTGGTTACTTATTATCTTTATTTTTCTCCTTAAAATATTACCTCATATAATACATCATTAGTTTAGATTATTAAGTGACCGATAAGATACATTTCAGGACAAGCTAAACTTGTGGTTAGCCGACAAGAGCTAGAGCTAGATTAAGGGGATTAATTGTCTAACTTGGTATTTAGTTCTTATCTAAGCTACACATTATGACCTGGATCTCAAGTATTTAGTTAGTATTCGTATGTTATTTAGTTGTAAATTATAACGCTTGATTGGAGAAACTGATAGAGATATAGATATTTTTTATTTGATCCAGATTCGTTGAACCGCACTGGAGATACTTTCTTACGTCCACCAAAATATAAGCATTTATAATATTAGTAAGAATAGTAATATAATATTTTTATTACCAATTAACTTGTAAGCTCAAATGCTGCTGGAATAACACCGCGGTAATTTAATTTCTACCACAGACGTCTGGTGTTTGCTACTTCAACTTTATTAAATTATCTAATAATCATATCAAAGCTACGTACAACTTTAACTTCCCACAACCTCTTTGTTTATAGTTATTTAAGTGTTGAAGCGAAAAACATTTTATTGCAACAAATAAACTGTTACAAATGCTAAAGAAGACAGTTTTAATGGAAAAATAAACGCATAGATGCCATTTATTTTTCACATTTCCTTCAAACTGTATTGGTTGGTAAGTTGGACTTGAACTAAGCCAGTGATACCAAAGACTTTGGCTGTAATTGTATCCTAAGAAGTGAGACTGAGCAAAGACTGTTCGAAGTGTATTAGAAACATTCAGTTGCGTATTTTTAATTTAAATACTATAGTTTGAAATTTCTTGTGAATTTTTTTTCTAAAATTAAATTGTCTATTGATAAAATTTCTTAACAATTGAAGCAATTTTCCCGCGCCTGAGTTGTGAAGTGAACTCGTTACGATTGTTCAATGCCCGGCTACGTTTACTATTTTAGATTTTTTTCAACCCCTGCAGAATGAATAGGTAAATAAAATAACCCTATTAAAAATTCTATTTCAATATAAAATATCACTAAGATTATATGATACTACGATACATAATATTTTGTTATAAGCCAAATCTATTTTTTCGTTTATAAACGAAACATAAAATAAAAAAATGTAAATTGCTGTTTCAACGTAAATAATATGGTATAATGATTGATGTATCTAACCTTTGGGATGAACATTTAGGTATGTTATAAAAGCTTTAATTTCTTTGTACGTGATATCTAAATAAGGACATTCGCTTTTTGTAGAACAATCCAAGTGACAACATTCCTGTGGCGGCACTGACTAGGGTCGGGTAGTCAGGATCAATGTTGAATAAATTTTATCTATTTTACCTATTTTATCTATTTTACCTGCAGTTAAATAATAAATATACAAGAAGCCTATTTGACAATACACCTACGGCACTTATAGGATATACAAATCAAATGCCATTTCAGTTATCAAAACCGACAAAGCCGTGTAGGTTCTTGGAGGTTATGATGCAATGAACATAATTTATATACAGTTATTTTTTAATTACAAGAAAAAAATCAGGCAGTGTAGAATATAAAAAAAAGATCTAAAGACAAAGAGATAAACTAATATAAGATATTTGATGCAAAAATATTTTAAAAGAATTAAACTAACAGCGAAATAATGAATTTAACTCTACTTCATAATAATCCTCGCTGTGGTATAAACTCAAACCGAACGTAAATAAACAAAAATGTCAGACGTTCCGCAATGACAGATGGAAAGAGACTGCCTTGAGCAGCAGCGCATACTTCCTTATAAAACCTTTTGTGAGACTACCCTCAACAATCCTAACACGGCCTCTCCTGACATGAGACCGTCCTCGGGCTCGTTCTTCCAGCATTTTCACCACTGGAATTCGTTTGTAACAATTGCATGGGGTCTTTCGATACCAGCTCGTTGGCAGGCGTCGTTGGCAGGCGCGATGCGGGCGCGCTGCTCGGCGACAGGCACTGCACTAGCGTGATGCTCGGCGACAGGCACTGCACTAGCGTGATGCTCGGCGACAGGCACTGCACTAGCGTGATGCTCGGCGACAGGTGCTGCACTGGCGCGCTGCTTGCAGACAGGCGCGGCTGTGGCGCGCTGCTTGCAGACAGGCGCGGCTGTGGCGCGCTGCTTGTAGGCAGGCGCGGCTGTGGCGCGCTGCTTGCAGATAGGCGCGGCTGTGGCGCGCTGCTTGCAGATAGGCGCGGCTGTGGCGCGCTGCTTGCAGATAGGCGCGGCTGTGGCGCGCTGCTTGCAGATAGGCGCGGCTGTGGCGCGCTGCTTGCAGATAGGCGCGGCTGTGGCGCGCTGCTTGCAGACAGGCGCGGCTGTGGCGCGCTGCTTGTAGGCAGGCGCGGCTGTGGCGCGCTGCTTGTAGGCAGGCGCGGCTGTGGCGCGCTGCTTGTAGGCAGGCGCGGCTGTGGCGCGCTGATTGTAGGCCAGGCGCGGCTGTGGCGCGCTGATTGTAGGCCAGGCGCGGCTGTGGCGCGCTGATTGTAGGCCAGGCGCGGCTGTGGCGCGCTGATTGTAGGCCAGGCGCGGCTGTGGCGCGCTGCTTGTAGGCAGGCGCGGCTGTGGCGCGCTGCTTGTAGGCAGGCGCGGCTGTGGCGCGCTGCTTGCAGACAGGCGCGGCTGTGGCGCGCTGCTTGTAGGCAGGCGCGGCTGTGGCGCGCTGCTTGTAGGCAGGCGCGGCTGTGGCGCGCTGCTTGCAGACAGGCGCGGCTGTGGCGCGCTGCTTGCAGACAGGCGCGGCTGTGGCGCGCTGCTTGCAGACAGGCGCGGCTGTGGCGCGCTGCTTGTAGGCAGGCGCGGCTGTGGCGCGCTGCTTGCAGACAGCCGCGGCTGTGGCGCGCTGCTTGCAGATAGGCGCGGCTGTGGCGCGCTGATTGTAGGCCAGGCGCGGCTGTGGCGCGCTGCTTGCAGATAGGCGCGGCTGTGGCGCGCTGCTTGTAGGCAGGCGCGGCTGTGGCGCGCTGCTTGTAGGCAGGCGCGGCTGTGGCGCGCTGCTTGTAGGCAGGCGCGGCTGTGGCGCGCTGCTTGTAGGCAGGCGCGGCTGTGGCGCGCTGATTGTAGGCCAGGCGCGGCTGTGGCGCGCTGATTGTAGGCCAGGCGCGGCTGTGGCGCGCTGATTGTAGGCCAGGCGCGGCTGTGGCGCGCTGATTGTAGGCCAGGCGCGGCTGTGGCGCGCTGCTTGTAGGCAGGCGCGGCTGTGGCGCGCTGATTGTAGGCCAGGCGCGGCTGTGGCGCGCTGATTGTAGGCCAGGCGCGGCTGTGGCGCGCTGATTGTAGGCCAGGCGCGGCTGTGGCGCGCTGATTGTAGGCCAGGCGCGGCTGTGGCGCGCTGCTTGTAGGCAGGCGCGGCTGTGGCGCGCTGCTTGTAGGCAGGCGCGGCTGTGGCGCGCTGCTTGCAGACAGGCGCGGCTGTGGCGCGCTGCTTGTAGGCAGGCGCGGCTGTGGCGCGCTGCTTGTAGGCAGGCGCGGCTGTGGCGCGCTGCTTGCAGACAGGCGCGGCTGTGGCGCGCTGCTTGCAGACAGGCGCGGCTGTGGCGCGCTGCTTGTAGGCAGGCGCGGCTGTGGCGCGCTGCTTGCAGACAGCCGCGGCTGTGGCGCGCTGATTGTAGGCCAGGCGCGGCTGTGGCGCGCTGCTTGCAGATAGGCGCGGCTGTGGCGCGCTGCTTGCAGATAGGCGCGGCTGTGGCGCGCTGCTTGCAGATAGGCGCGGCTGTGGCGCGCTGCTTGTAGGCAGGCGCGGCTGTGGCGCGCTGCTTGTAGGCAGGCGCGGCTGTGGCGCGCTGCTTGTAGGCAGGCGCGGCTGTGGCGCGCTGCTTGTAGGCAGGCGCGGCTGTGGCGCGCTGATTGTAGGCCAGGCGCGGCTGTGGCGCGCTGATTGTAGGCCAGGCGCGGCTGTGGCGCGCTGATTGTAGGCCAGGCGCGGCTGTGGCGCGCTGATTGTAGGCCAGGCGCGGCTGTGGCGCGCTGCTTGTAGGCAGGCGCGGCTGTGGCGCGCTGCTTGTAGGCAGGCGCGGCTGTGGCGCGCTGCTTGCAGACAGGCGCGGCTGTGGCGCGCTGCTTGTAGGCAGGCGCGGCTGTGGCGCGCTGCTTGTAGGCAGGCGCGGCTGTGGCGCGCTGCTTGCAGACAGGCGCGGCTGTGGCGCGCTGCTTGCAGACAGGCGCGGCTGTGGCGCGCTGCTTGCAGACAGGCGCGGCTGTGGCGCGCTGCTTGTAGGCAGGCGCGGCTGTGGCGCGCTGCTTGCAGACAGCCGCGGCTGTGGCGCGCTGCTTGCAGATAGGCGCGGCTGTGGCGCGCTGATTGTAGGCCAGGCGCGGCTGTGGCGCGCTGCTTGTAGACAGGCGCGGCTGTGGCGCGCTGATTGTAGGCCAGGCGCGGCTGTGGCGCGCTGCTTGCAGATAGGCGCGGCTGTGGCGCGCTGCTTGTAGGCAGGCGCGGCTGTGGCGCGCTGCTTGCAGACAGGCTCGGCTGTGGCGCGCTGATTGTAGGCAGGCGCGGCTGTGGCGCGCTGCTTGTAGGCAGGCGCGGCTGTGGCGCGCTGCTTGCAGACAGGCTCGGCTGTGGCGCGCTGCTCGCAGGCAGGCGCGGCTGTGGCGCGCTGCTCGCAGGCAGGCGCGGCTGTGGCGCGCTGCTTGCAGACAGGCCCGGCTGTGGCGCGCTGCTTGTAGGCAGGCGCGGCTGTGGCGCGCTGATTGTAGGCAGGCGCGGCTGTGGCGCGCTGCTTATAGGCAGGCGCGGTGCACAACACAGCTACACAGTAGGACACAAGATCCGACCAAATCCGCATCTATATCAATAATGGTGTCCTCGATAATTTGATCATATCTCTTTATGGTTCTAAAACATTCGACACACGACCATGTACAGCAAGCATCCCGCAGTACGTCCTCTACATGACATCAGTGGCAGCCCGCAGTATGCCAGATACTGAATGTCCCGCAGTCCGTTCAATGCCTTAATTCACAAGACCATGTATGGCAAGCGTCCCGCAGTCCGTCCTCTACATGATATTAATGGCAGCCCGCAGTATGCCAGATGCTGAACGTCCCGCAGTCCGTTCAATACTTTACTTCAAAAGACCATGTAGGGCAAGCGTCCCGCAGTCCGTTACCGATAGGAGCGTCCCGCAGTCCGTCCTCTACATGAAATTAATGGCAACCCGCAGTTTGTCGGTCCTGAAGATACCCTAGAGGCAACTCCTGATACAGAGCGTCACATTCCGTTCACAATCTCACTTCTGCAGTTGGGTATCCCGCAGTCTACGCAACGCAGAGCATCTCGACAATACATGGACAAAGCAAACTGAACTAATAAAGGGCATCAATGACTATTACGACATAATGACATACGTCTGACTCAGGTAATGGCTTAACACGCTCAGCGCAACCGACTAGCCTTACAAATTCACTTTAAAATGAAAAAATCATGTTGGCATGTAACGTGTTAAATCTTGCCACGACTCGGCTTTACCTGACCCTCACTAATAAACTGATCGAGGTATTCAATTTCAGTCTATAGTAAAGAACACATATTTAAATTAATTGAAAAGTCTGATGTTGACTTATTTGGCATCAAAACTTGAAATACAAAAATATTGGTTCGAACTTACCGCAGTACAAATTGAATAGATCGCGTCCACAATCCTGTCTGCTGTGAAATACACAGACAGCGCGTGAGCCTCACTACCGACATATTCCCATGCAGAATACACAGCTTGGTCCACGCTACCCTTGTTTCGCGAACACTGGTACAATTCTGATTTCGACTCAACTTACTGCGACTACAACGATTATCACGGTAACGATCTGACATTTTTCTCTTTGCATTTATTTTCACGAAAATGCGAACACAAACACAGAGTGAGCAAAGTGGATAGAATCACGCGGATCCTATCCCACTTCTGATATAAGATATTTGATGCAAAAGTATTTTAAAAGAATTAAACTAACAGCGAAATAATGAATTTAACTCTACTTCATAATAATCCTCGCTGTAGTATAAACTCAAACCGAACGTAAATAAAAAATGTCAGACGTTACGCAATGACGGATGGATAGAGACTGCCTTGAGCAGCAGCGCATACTTCCTTATAAAACCTTTTGTGAGACTACCCTCAACAATCCTAACACTAAAATATATAAAAGTACTTTTTCTGTTAATGACAAAATAACCGTGTTTAAATATTCATTTTTATTTGATACTTACATAACTAATTAAAACATAAACATTTATAACCAGAATGTAATAATAAAGGTAATTATGTTTTCAATCATAAAACCTTGTAAAGTTTGTAACACAATGTCTCCTGACAAAATTTAATTTACAATAGACTTGATATTGCTTTTAATAAGCAAGTTGAAACTTTAGCAATTTATCGCACGGAGTTAGGTGAGTCTTATTAATCTGAACTATAATATGATTAGGCCTTTTGTTATGTAACTAGAATTGGATCAGTTTGATTGGATTGGGAAAATTACAAAGGACATGTCGCTCTATTTATTAATAACTTCATTACTTGTTTGGCATAAAATCTTATCTATACTTATACTAGCTATCGCCCGCGACTCCGTCCGCGCGCAGTAAAAAAAAAACTAAATGGGGGGGGGGGGTTTATGAAAAATAGATGTTGGCCGATTCTCAGACCTACTGAATATGCTCACAAAATTTCATGAGAATCGGTCAAGCCGTTTCGGAGGAGTATGGTGTAATTCTAACATCACGAATACAAAATGACAAAAAGGCAGAAATTACTCAGTAATCAGTACTTATCTAACAAGCAGGCAACCGGCAGCATGGTTGGTTCTGAGTTCATAAGTTAAGTAAATTGAAGTTGAAGTTATGTTGACCTTCCGACGACAGAATAAAAACTGAACTTGCGGTGTCAGTGCAACGGCTTATATAGGGTAGATTCACGGGATGTGACGACATCGTTGGCGTTAAAGATTGATCAGCGACGACTTCCGTTTTGCTGGCGAGTAGGCGGATGTAGATGGCGTTGTAGCTCCGCTCTGCTACGTGCAGGCTCAGCAGGCGGATGTAGATGGCGTAACAATGGCAACGAAAACTGTGACACGAGAATTTTATATATTATAGGTAGATATAAAAGAAAGTCGTGTTAGTTACACTATTTATAACTCAAGATCGGTCGAACTGATTTGGCTGAAAATTGATGGGGAGTTAGCTTATAACTAGGAGACGAACATAGGAACTTTTTTATCTTGTGTGCATTTTTTTTTTATTCCGCGCGGACGGAGTCGCGAGTAAAAGCTAGTATGAAAAAAAATTCAAAGATACATCAGCAATAATATTATAACTGTTTTTGTTGATATTTTCGTTTACTACTTTGTTTTTATTTTTAACTAGCAGTCGCACGCGACTTTTCAGCGCGGAATTAAAAGAAAAGTAAAAAGAAGTAGCCACCTTCTCAAAATCCGTAAAAATCGGGTCAGCCGTTTCAGAGGTTACACGGAACAAATTTGGTTTTTCACCCAGACAGACAGATACAATTCAAAAAAAAAATGTTTTTCGTTATCAGCAACGCACATACCAACAACCACTATTAGATATTTATTTATTTTATTTATTTATTTATTTCGTGTAACATTAGGTAACACATATTGGAAAAGATATGTGACTGTCCATCCTCATTAGGACGTTCCTGTGAGAGTCGCCCACCAACCACCATTAATTAATAACCACCATTATATTATATATGTGACTCTTTGTCCTCTCTAGGAGGATACTGTAAGAGTCAGATATAAAGGTTTTGATTAAAAAATTAATGAAAAAAAAAAGAAATTACTTACATGTTGAGTGTCGAGTTCCTTGCAGTTGAGGCAGAATTTGATTCACATTTCACTGCACTTCACAACACATTACAAACACAAAGGACAGAAGAGACGCACAACGATGTGGAAGCAGTTGAAGGCGGGAGCAGGGCCGATGGGTGTGGCCGTCCAGGAGTTGCGGGTGTCGCTCTCCCGGTGCGACTCGCCCATGGTGTTGGAGAGGAGGCAGCTGTCCGATTCGGACAGCGGCAGCTGCGCCTCATTGGAGGCAATCGGGGGTGAGGGCATGCGCTCAAGATCGCGCTCCCCACCCAGCCGATTTTGGCGGAAGCGGTCGCTGACGCCGGAAGAGAGAGCGGCTGGCGCCAAAACAACGGCGCCACGAAAGAGAGGCCGCGGACGCCCCACAACAACGGGGGAATACGCCGGCCTGGCCAGAGCGAAGGCGGAGCTCAACGCCCAACTGGAGCGGGAGATAAAGCTGCAGGCGGAGGCGGAGCTGGCGGCGGAGATCACGGAGAGGAGCCGGGTGCTGCGAGCCCGGGCCAGAGCGGTGATGCCCGAAGGTCCGGGAGAGGCGGCGTCCGGCGAGCACTCCGCTGAGGACCTCGCCGGCACGGTCGAGGCGGCGCTGGACGTAATTGCCAGCGTCGCCAAGAAATCGGCCAAGATGAAGTGCTAGCACATCGCCAGCGTCCGCGAGGCGGTGTCGACCATCGGCGACGCGGTGCGATCGATCCCGCACTGAGTCGCAGGAGGTCGCCCACCTGCAGGCCGAGCTGGCCGCTATGAGGGAGCTGGAGAGAGCTGGAGGCGGTAAAGCGGCAGGCGGCTGCCCCCCCGCAGATGACCCGGGAGGAGATCCTATTTATGGTAGACTCCCGGATCGCGGGAATTGGCGACCGCCTGCTGCCTGAGCCGAGGCTGCGCCCTCCGCTGGCTGCGGACGCACATAATGCCGCCGCCGCCGCCGCCACCGCAGGAGCGACCAGCACTCGCCGCGAGGCGAAGCGCGCTGCCCCCGCCCCGGCCGTAGAGCCAGTGCCCGCCCCGGCCGTAGAGCCGGTAGCCGGTTTATTGATCCAGACCGCGGCGCAGTGGAAGATCGATGTAGCCATAGTCGCCGAGCCGTACTACGTCCGCGCCCGCGATGATTGGGCGGGCGATCGCGACGGCTCGGTGGCTATCGTCGCCTGGCGACGCACGGACCCCACACCCTTCGAAAGTGTAACAAAGGGTAGCGGTTGGGTTCTTGCGTCGCTGGGCGGCATTGCAGTGATCGGGGTGTACTTCGCGCCGAGCAGGAGTTTTGCCGACTTAGAGCGGATGCTCGCTGAAGTCGGTGCTCTTGTGGCCGATGTGCACCCCACCCCTGTGGGGGTCGCTGGAGACTTCAACGCCAAATCGAGTGCATGGGGTTCTCCGGTGACAGACCTCAGGGGGGAGACACTGGCGGACTGGGCGGTGTCCACGGGGCTCTTCCTCCTGAACAGGGGGGCGGCCCAGACGTGCGTGCGCAGTCAGGACGGGTCTATCGTGGATCTTTCATTCGCTAGCCCCGCCCTGGCTCGCCGCACGAGGAGGTGGAGAGTGGAGGAGGGGGTGGAGACTCTGTCGGATCATCGGTATATCCGGTTCGACATGGTCTCCACCCCCGCGGACGCTTCGGCCGTAACGCCGGATCGTCCCTTGCCGGGAGAGGGCCCACGGTGGAAGGTGTCCACCCTGGACCCGGAGCTGGCCAAGGAGGCGGCTATTGTGGAGAGGTGGGGCGCCAATGGCACGTTGAACGGCCTGGACGCGGACGCGAGGTGCGAGCGACTAGCTGGAGCACTGACTCGCGTCTGCGACGCGGCGATGCGACGCGCAGGTCCGGCCCTCCCGCAAACGCGGGTGTACTGGTGGAGACCTCACCTGGCCGGTCTTCGTACGGCTTGTCAGGTGGCACGCCGCACGTACACCCGCAGCCGCAGAAGAAGCAGGAGGGACCTGGACCAAGAGGCGCTGCTGCTCGCCGCGTACCGGGCCGCTCGTGCGGCGCTGACCTCGGCCATAAAGGCCGCCGAGGAGGAAGCCTGGAAGGAGTGGCTCGAGAGCCTGAACCGTGATCCGTGGGGGCGCCCATATAAGATCGTGAGCCAAAAGCTCCGACCATGGGTCCCCCCGCTAACCAGGTCTCTCGACCCGCTCCTCACAGAGCAGGTGGTCAGCTCCCTCTTCCCGGCAAGGGAGGAGTGGGTGCCGCCGAGGATGGCGGCGCCGGATCCTGAGGGACCGGCCGTAACGGGCGAGGAAATCCCGCCCGTATTTGAGGCCGAGCTCGGAGCCGCGATTCTGAAGCTAAGGCTGAAGAACCGCGCTCCTGGCCCAGACGGCGTGCCGGTCCTTCAGGAGGAGACGCTGTCCCTGTTGTCGGAGTGCTTGGCGTCCGGAAGAGTCCCGCGGCGGTGGAAGACGGGTAAGCTCGTGCTTCTCCGGAAGCCCGGGCGCCCGGCCGACTCGCCGTCGGCCTACCGCCCCATCGTGTTTCTCGACGAGGCGTGCAAGCTGTTCGAGCGAGTGCTCGCTGCGCGTCTCGTCGCGCACATGGAGGCGGTTGGGCCCAATTTGAGCGGCGGCCTGTTCGGCTTCCGTCGCGGGCGGTCCACCATTGACGCCATCACCCGACTCAGGGACAGGGTCGAGGAGGTTGTCGGCCACGGGGGAGTGTTGTTGGCGGTGTCGCTGGACATCGCGAACGCCTTCAACACGATCCCCTGGCCGACAATCGCGGAGGCGCTGAGGTACCACCGCGTCCCGGGGTACCTCAGGCGAGTCCTTGCGGACTACTTCGTCGGCCGGGCCATATTTTATCCGGCCCGAGACCAGGTAGTCCGCAGGGACATGACGTGCGGTGTTCCACAGGGGTCGGTCCTCGGGCCGCTCCTGTGGAACATCGGATACGATTGGGTTCTGCGCGTTGCCAATCTCCGGGGTGTCGAAGTTCTTTGTTATGCCGACGACACCCTGGTCACCGCGCGGGGCCCAACGTTCGGGGACGCGGGCGTGCTCGCAACTGCGGGCACGGCCCACGTGGTGCGCCGCATCAGGGCAGCGCCGCCGGCAGGCCGGGGGCCCTGCTGCGCCGAATGTGGCGGATGCCCTCTCTCCTGTGTTCCGAGGGAGGGCATCATAGGGTGATTGGAGGGGGTGTTAAAAACAGCCCCTCACTACACGTGTCGAGCCCCTACTAAGGGGCTCCCCTAGCTGGGTCGTGGATAAACTAACGTAGATGCCACGGCCCGGTCAGGCGAAGGAGTACACCGCGGGGTTTAGTGGGTATTCCGGTCGCCTTCTGCGGCCGGCGAGTCCCACACACTTTGTAGCCACGTCTTGCTACTTCGAGTATCTTCTTCAGACTGATCGTCAAACTGACGTGCAAGGGTTTATATAGGCTCAAGTCTGCCCCCACCACGTTTGATTCAACACAACTATTCTTTATGAAAAATCAGTCAATCCACCAATAATTATTAATACTACTATACTTAATTATGTGTATATTTATAGAAATTTCTCCTAAAAACACAACCTAATTAATGTTTAGAGTCGCCCACCAACCACCATTATATATGTGACCCTTTGTCCATCTTAGGACGTTCCCGTAAGTCTCCCACCAACCACCATTATAATAAGTGACTCTTTGTCGTACTTAGGACGTTTCTGAAGAGGCTCCCACCAACCACCATTAAATTGATCCTGTAGGCGCGACAAATTGTTGACTTTAATATTTAAAAGTAACACTAACACATACGAATATTTAAAACTAAACTAAAACCAACACGTATATTTTGATTATTTCAATTAAAATTGCAAATTGAATTTATGTTTTCTCTGGAGCAGAAAATAATTTAATTTTGTTTAGTAGCCGAGAGTATGGCGATTTCGAAATGACGTCACACTTCCGCGGGCAACCGAGGTAGGGTTTATTTTACGGTAATTTATTTTAAAGCTGCGCCGTACCGATGCTAGGAAACTGCATTAAGCGACTACGACCGTATGATTCCATTCTAATAAATTTGCTTTCTAAATTCGGTACCATGCCTTGGATAACAAACTACATCATTGCTCCCTTCAGAATTAATTTTATAAGTCATTTTTATATGTATATTTTTACTTGTATACGTAAGTGTATATAAAACTTTAACATAAAATATAAGTACCCTCCATTTACATAGATTAATGCATATATACGTTGCGTAGAATATAAAAAAGGGTATTTTTAAAACCAGACAATTCCAGCAATGTAGGAAAATGTGTCCTTAAAAATACCGTTTTTATATTCTACGCAACGTATTTATGCATTAATCTGTGGCGTTTCCCCACTGCGCATGCTAACTGCGCATGTCCGATGATAGGCGGATAATATGTCATTCAGTTAGAACTCGACAGCTAGCTAGTAAGGTGATGCTATGTATATATATGTAAATAAAGCATTGGAACAAATGTGTCTTTAGTGGTGACCCCGACGTGATTTTCTAAACTACTGAACCGATTTTTTGTCTGAAAAAGGAGTCAGTGCGAGCGAATATACCGAGGTCCGACCGGAGCTACTCAAGGACAGGCAATTTCTCAAGAAGCCTTCCTGCATTGCCTACGCCTGAAAGCTTCGGGCCCCTTAACGGCATCTTGCCGCCCGCCCAGTAAACCTATAAGGCTTATTTGTATACTATTTGAAGACATTCATCCGTATAAAGATATCATCATCCATGAAATATATGTGTTTCAAGAACAGCAAAATCGAGAATAGCGTAAATGCGTGAAAAAAGTGTGTCAGACAATGTCATTTGCGTAAGCTGCAAGTAAGCTTAAGCATCGAGCATATTATTTTTGGGTTGAAAAAAAACCGCCATGACATGTTAATATTGCATTGACGCTAGCGCCAGAGGAGTTAGCGACGAGTTACGAAAGCTTCGAAGTTGACATATCCCGGAAAAGACTTTTATCTTCGTTTATAATTTGTCAAAAATCAAACTCATGTCAGAGAGTAAGGAGGTTTAGAGTGTATAAATATAGCAACTATTTATATTGTTTCAAGAATCCTGTATATGTTTGTGCGATGAGTTTATATTTTTGTGTAAATAATTTTAGCCGGTGTATTATTTGTTTTCGCAATTGTTAATTCTTTTATATCGCAAAGGTTGCGATAATAGAGTAATAATATATTTTCTTTAATTAGCCTTGGAGTACGTAGAAGGGACAGTGTCGTATCCTTTCAACTGTGATACAGTGTCTTGGTTACTTCTGAATAATTGAAATTGTAATTATTATTTTTTTACATTGGGTGTGTTGTATTGATATGCATATTATCTATATGTTATTTTTATTTTGTATTGTACATTAATATTACACAGCTTTGCGCAGCGGTGGCAACGCCTGTTTCCCTTTCTACTTCACTACTCACTTATACATATATTACAGCGTTTTTTTTTTCTCTTCTTTGATTATTTTTGCATTTAGTATCATGGCGACTCCAGAAGAGCAAATCCATCTTCTTCAGGAACAATTGAAATTACTGCAAGCAAATGATAAACAAGTCATGGCTGCGTCGGCGAAATTACCACCATTTTGGACTGACAAGCCTTCCGTATGGTTCGGGCAAGTTGAAGCACAATTTGAGATTTCCGGTATAACACAGGAACGCACGAAATATAACTATGTAGTTGCGGCTTTAGAAAGTCAAGTGGCAGGCGAAATAGCAGATATCATAGAGAATCCACCAAAAGAGGATTGTTACCAGTATTTAAAAACAGAGCTTATTAATCGCCTCTCTGCATCAAGAGAGGAAAGACTACGCAGACTATTAGGCGACGAAGATATAGGGGACAGAAAACCATCCCAGTTTCTTCGTCACTTACGTGGCTTAGCTGGTTCTGTTTTAAAATGTGATGACATTATTCGGCAATTATGGTTGAAACGTCTCCCGACTAGTATACAGTGTATACTTGCTACGCATGAAGATATGCCATTGGAGAAAGCAGCGGATATGGCTGATAAAATAGCTGAGGTGGCTAGTCCGGTGACTGTACAAGCTGTACAAGGACCATCATCAGAGATGACTGATCTTCTTTTGCGTATCGATGCCCTCGAAGCGCGTTCAAGGAAATCCAGATCGCTCTCAAGGCCACGGGGGTTAAATATAAGATCCCGATCAGCGTCTCGAGCACCTACCGGATTCTGCTGGTACCACAGAACGTTTGGCAGGAATGCTAAACGATGTACTACTCCTTGTAATTGGAAGAATTCGGAAAACCAAATGAGCAGTCAGTAAGTGCGGCGACTGACTGCGATCCAAGCATTAGCCGCCGTTTGTTTGTAACAGATAAAACAACAGGTCGGAGATTTTTAATAGACACAGGTAGCGATCTTTGCTGTTTTCCTCATAGGTTAACAAAGGGTCGCTCAACATCCAGCTACCAGCTATCTGCTGCGAATGGCAGTGTTATTAAAACCTATGGCAGTATCTCCTTGCGTCTTGACTTTGGATTACGTCGTAGTTTCCTTTGGGATTTTACTGTTGCCGATGTTGAATCACCTATAATAGGGTCAGACTTTCTAAGTTACTATAATCTTCTTCCCGATCTTCGTCACAAACGGCTCATCGATGGCAACACTAGTCTGTCAACCGCTGCATTAGTCGCCCATGTCAATCAGGTTAGTGTCAGATCAGTATCCCTGGATAATAGCTCACCCTTTTCCAGGCTTCTTCTAGAGTTTCCAGACTTAACTCGACCTCCTGGGTTTCCACGACTAGTTAAACACAATACCGTACATCATATAATAACAACAGATGGTCCACCGGTTTCATGTCGTCCACGAAGATTGGCTCCTCGCAGACTGATCGCGGCTAAGAAAGAATTTGAAGATATGGTAAGGTGTGGGACTGCTAGGCCATCGAAAAGTCCTTGGGCCTCACCTTTACATATGGCCAGAAAAGGAGAAAACGGATGGAGACCCTGTGGAGACTATAGAGCGCTTAACGCTAGGACTATCCCAGACCGATACCCTGTTAGGCATATAGCTGATTTCTCCCATAGCTTAGCTGGGTCCAATATTTTCAGCACAATAGATTTAGTGAAGGCATATCAACAGGTGCCAGTGAATGAGGCTGATATTTGCAAGACAGCTATCACTACGCCCTTTGGATTATTCGAGTTTCCCTTCATGACATTTGGTCTTCGAAATGCAGGGCAAACATTCCAGCGTTTTATCGATGAGGTCGTGAGGGAACTCGATTTTTGCTACCCATATGTCGATGACGTGTTGGTCTTCTCTAAGTCCCCAGAACAACACCTAGAACACTTAAGAACTTTATTCCAGCGGCTAACCGCTTATGGCGTTGTAATTAATGCAGCGAAATGTACCTTTGGAGCTAAGGAAGTGACCTTCTTGGGCTATCGAATCAACAGGTATGGTACATTTCCACCTCCGGAGCGCATCAAAGCTCTTCAAAATTATCCCTTACCGAAAACTGTACAGGGTCTTCGGAGATTTTTAGGCATGATAAACTTTTACCGAAAATTCCTCCCAAATGCTGCAGAGCTGCAAGTGCCACTCATTAATGTTCTGACGGACTCGAAGCTCACTGGAACCAAACCGGTACCGTGGACTCCAGAGCTAGAACTGGCGTTTCAAAACTGTAAGGATAGCCTTAGCAAGGCTACCCTTTTGGCTCACCCTGTCGCTAATCCCACTCTTGGATTATTTACCGACGCCTCTGCAATGCAAGTTGGTTCATGTCTCCAACAAAGAGTTAGTGATCACTGGGAGCCTCTAGCTTTCTTCAGTAAGAAATTGACCGCGAAGCAAACTCAATGGCCTGCGTATTACCGTGAACTTCTTGCAGTTTATGAGAGTGTTCAACATTTCCGGCATTTTTTGGAAGCTCATCATGTCACCATTTATACCGATCATAAGCCGCTGGTGTACGCTTTCAAACAGAAAAGAGAAAAGCTTCCGCCGATTCAACTGAATCAATTGTCCTTCATTTCACAATTCACGACAGATGTCGTTCATGTTAAAGGAGCCGAAAACATAGTGGCCGATACACTATCACGCATCGAGTCTATTTCATTCGACGATAGTTATCGTGCTCTAGCTAAAGAACAAGAATCGGATGAAGAGATCAAAAATGCCATCGATAATTCGTCGTTACGATTACAAAAATTTTCCATACCAAATTCTGATTTATTTCTTTTTTGCGACATATCCACTGGCAAACCACGTCCCTTTGTTACGCCCTCTTTCCGTCGTGAGTATTTCAATAAGCTCCATAATCTTAGTCATCCAGGCGCGCAAATATCAGCACGTTTAGTTGCTGACCGTTTCGTTTGGCCAGCTATGAAGAAAGACTGTAGGAAATGGGCCAAGGAGTGCATAGCATGCCAGCGCAGCAAAGTGTCCAGGCATACCTGGACACCAACAGGAGGATTTACAACTCCTACAAACCGTTTTCGTCATGTCCATGTGGACATAATTGGCCCCATGCCGAGCAACAAGGACTATAGATACTGCCTCACCGCAGTTGACAGATTTACTCGGTGGCCAGAGGCGTGGCCAATGAAAAGCATTACTGCGGAGGAGGTTGCTGAAACATTTATGGCTGGATGGGTTGCTCGTTTTGGGGTTCCTGCAACTGTTACTACGGATCAGGGACGTCAGTTTGAATCGTCTCTATTCAACGCTTTGCTGAGCCATTGCTCGGTAAGCCGAACCCGTACCACTAGCTATCACCCTTGTGCGAACGGAATGGTAGAAAGGTTTCACCGCCAGCTCAAAGCAGCCCTTATGTGTCATGGAGGTACGTGGTTTGGCGCGCTGCCCTTGGTTCTCCTTGGAATGAGAGCAGCACTAAAAGAAGATCTCGGGGTCTCCACAGCAGACCTCGTTTATGGAGAACCTCTTCGTCTGCCCGGCGAGTTCATTTCTCCTTCACCTAACACACACACTCCTTCAGTCACTGATTTTGCGTCAGATCTGAGAAGTCACATGGCCAGCATAAATCCTGTTCCGGCGAAGCATCATTCAGAAAGACGACCATTCATTTTTAAAGATCTTGACAAGGCAACTCACGTTTTTTTGAGAGATGATGCAGTGAGGACATCATTGAAGCCACCATATACCGGTCCACATCCAGTTGTAAGCAGGGACGATAAGAATATTGTTATTACAATCGGAAACAAGAACACAAAAGTTAGTCTAGACCGAGTCAAACCGGCGTATGTTGAAGAGCCTTTGACACTAGACTCTTTTTCCTCTTTTCATTGTCCTTCGACTGTCAATTCTCCCTCAAAATTAATTACATGTATTCCACCATCTAGTTCACATACATCTCAACCATCACCGAAGAGCGACACTCACGATTACATATCACGTTCAGGTCGCAAGGTGCGTTTTAAATTGCCCATTAAGACATAACATCTATCATGTTCCCTCTTTGAATTAAAAAAGTTATGTTATCTTTTTCTCTTTAAGCAACATTCTTTAAGTAGGGGTCATTTTACACCGTGGGGGGGTACTGTGGCGTTTCCCCACTGCGCATGCTAACTGCGCATGTCCGATGATAGGCGGATAATATGTCATTCAGTTAGAACTCGACAGCTAGCTAGTAAGGTGATGCTATGTATATATATGTAAATAAAGCATTGGAACAAATGTGTCTTTAAATCTATGTTCGTGGAGAGTACTTAATTATGTTAAAATCTATAAAAGAAAGTCGTGTTAGTTATACTATTTATAACTCAAGATCGGTCGAACTGATTTAGCTGAAAATTGATGGGGAGGTAGCTTAGAACTAGGAGACGGACATAGGAACTTTTTTTATCTTGTGTGCATTTTTTTTATTCCGCGCGGACGGAGTCGCGGGTAAAAGCTAGTTTTATATATAAAATTACATTTATAAGCAAAACTTATATATTTAAAAATAATTTATAAAATGAATTCTGATGGGAGCCCGGAGATGGGGTAGAATATAAAAACGGTATTTTTATAACCAGACAATAACACAAATGTATGAAAATGTGTTCTTAAAAAAAATACTTACCTTCATTACTTGCACAGATCAAATTTTAAATGTGCAAATGTTATAAATTTATAATTAAAATTATGTGATAAAATATTATTTTGACATACATTTTTATAAGCGAGTATTTTAAATAACACCACAAACTTACTGACTTTCAACCGCAGACCGCATACCCAAATAACTGTAGAATTAGTTTCCATCGAACAGGAGTAATATTAACCTTTTTATTTAATTACATAATTGTATATTTGTGTTATATATTACTAAATAAGTACTCTGGTTGTAATACTGAATGAAAATAAAGTTAACAGATTATTTCGAAACAAATTTACAACAGACTGAGCTAAAAAAATATATATATATTTTTTTTGGCCACGTAACGGATATAATCCCTTTCTATGTGTATCCTCCTCCGTCGATTAAAGTAGGCAACGCATTTGCAATTGTGGATATCCATGGGCAGCGATAGCCTGGCTTTAGGGAATTCAAGTGGGCAACTGCTCCCTTGCCACCATATAATATTTAAAAAGAAAAAAAAAGTGTTCTAACTGATAGAATAGAATATTTTCTTTAACTAAATTTCATATCCCAATTTTCCGCTTAATATTTGGAAGCATAAATTCATCCACCTATTTATTGTAGTAGTATATTGATTTTCACCTTTCTCGGTTGATTGATGGATGTGCCAACGTATAGAAATGAACGGGTATAAAATTAACCTGTAATTTTCGCCTATTTATAGGTTATTTGTAAACAGGCATCGAGTCGGGTATTGCATTGTCAGTGTCGATAATGGATGACCCCATTCTCCAAATCGATTCAGTTAACTAAACACGAGTATGTTTGCTTAAGTCCTTTTTTTATTTCGATTTGAATAATTTATTACATCCACCTTTTTATAAAGGACTTAAACGAATAAATAAAACCCAATAAAATGGACAATCCATACCATTAAAAGGAAAATGACTGAAGAAATAACGCCATCTATTGGCGGCATATTAAAACAAAGTTAATATTTTATTTTTAATTTAACAAAATAAACTCTAATGTTTTATGATGATAACACTCTCTTATTACAGAATACATTTGAAAATATTGAAAAAGCCATTTAGCAATATAAAAAAAGTTATTGCGAATGGGATTGTTTGATGAACTCGTTTATCACTAATTTAAATTTTATTACTTACGTTCAATGTACGTGGTGCCGTGATAATATACATTATAACACTCAGAAGATCATTTTTATGATACAATACTTCATAATATAATTTTCATACAAACAAAAGCATATACATAAAGATAAAATTTACGCGCGAAACCCATTACCCGCTTGTCAGTCAGGTAAAAAATAAACTAAAACACAAAGATGAAAACTTTAAAATTCGTCTAGAATATTTTAATTTATAAACACATATTGTATTTGAAATAATTAAACTTACAAATAAAACTATTTCATATTAGTGTACGATAAACTTTTATTTTTATTTCAGAGCGCCAACGGTATAATGATCTAAATAAATGGCAGTAGAAGCTATTAGAATTAACTTAACGTGATCTAAACTGATGCTTAAACGTATAAAGCATGGTATTCGATTCTCATTGACCGTTTGAAGTTGTTTTTTCATTTTTCACAAGTTAAATAAGAGGGGTAACAATATGAAGGAAATGCACACTGTGTCTGATTTCTAGCTAAGCGACTATCATTATAAGATGAAGAAACGAAGACATAGAAACGACAAGTTTTAAAGTAAACTGTGACAACTTATATATTTGCATTTTTAAAATCTTTAAAAACTGTGTATATTTATGGTTTAATGTTAGTGAAAAGAAATATTTTGCATGTTTTGATAGTAATATTTCATGAAGGATGCGCGTTTCCATATTGCTAGAAATGCAAGGTTCTCTTTAGTGTGCTAATATTTTTGCTTTATAGCCTGTGAATTCAAGCAGGGTGAAACTGCGATAAAAATGGGAGGTCCTTATAATATATAGATTACTGTATAAAAGCACCATTTTAAAGCGTAGCTCAGGGCTGCAGTTGTTTGCTTAAAAAATTTCATAGTTGTTTCGACTTAACCTTACTTGACAAGACAAAAGTTCATCATTCATCTTTCATTTTTCGTTCTAATATTAGTTAATGTAGACCTCTAATTAAAACAAGTTTTTAACAAAATGTGTCTAAACTGTATGTAAATTATGTAGAAAGGTACTGAATGCCAGAGGCTAAATTATTATATTTTTGTTTTTTGTAATCAAAATTACGTACTATCAAATAATTTGATACATAAAATGTAATACAAAAGTTAACTAAATCACGTTGTTAATCTATATTATAAAAAAAAACAGGCGTTTGCCCGGGACTCCGTCCACGCGAAATCAAAAAAAACTTAATTAGTAACTTATGTGTTCTTCCAGACTATGTTCTACATTTATGACAAATTTCATCGAGATCCATTGAGCCGTTCTGGAGATACTTTCAAACAAACATCCATCCATCCATCCATATAAACATTCGCATTTACAATATTAGGAAGACTACATTTTATAAGTCTTAATTTAGAATTTAATCTACTTCATTCTAAACATCATAATAATACATTGCATTAATAACGTTGTTATTTTTTTAAGAAGTTCTTTCATAAATACTGGTTGTGGTGACTCAAACGTGGAGAGGACTTGACTTGAGCTGAGTTTATATAAATTATAAACTCTTGCACGTCAGTCTGTCGGCCAGTCTGAAGAAAATGCTCGGAGTAGCAAGACGTGGCTGCAAAGTGTTATTGTAGTGTTGTGTTGAGTTGTGAGGTTAACTAAATAGTGCAATCAATTCTGCCTGTACTGATTGGAACAGGCCACACTCAACATGTAAGTAACAACTGTTTAATTAACTTCATTTTAAATCAATATTTTTATGTATGACTCTTATAGGATCGTCCTTAGGAGGAAAAAGAGTCACATATATAATGGTGGTTGGTGAGAGACTCTTACAGAATCGTTGTAAGGAGGATAAAAAGTCACATATGTTATGGTGGTTGGTGGGAGACTCTTACAGGAACGTCCTAAGGAGGACAAAGAGTCACATATATAATGGTGGTTGGTAGGAGACTCTTAAAAAACCTTTTAAGATAGACAAAGAGTTACATATATAATGGCGGTTGGTGGGCGAATCTAAACATTAATTAGGTTGTGCTTTTAGGAAACATTACTATAAACATACACATAATTGTATTAATAATTATTGGTGGATTGACTTATTTTTCATAAAGAATAGTTGTGTTGAATCAAACGTGGTGGGGGCAGACTTGAGCCTATATAAACCCTTGCACGTCAGTCTGACGATCAGTCTGAAGAAGATACTCGAAGTAGCAAGACGTGGCTACAAAGTGTTTTTGTAGTAATGTGTTGTGAAGTGCAGTGAAATGTGAATCAAATTCTGCCTCAACTGCAAGGAACCCGACACTCTCAACATGTAAGTAATTTCTTTTTTTTTCATTAATTTTTTAATCAAAACATTTATATGTGAGTCTTACAGTATCCTCCTAGTAAGGACAAAGAGTCACATATATAATTATTTTAATTTAAAATTGTTATCGTACTGTACCCAAATCAAATCGTATAAGTACCACTTAATTTAATTCAACTACGTTATAAAGTCTGAGGTATGAAGTCTGTTAGGTTGTATTATGATAATAAAAATATTAAGTATGTACTAATAAAAGAACCTGAATTTTCATTTTAATATTAATTGTCCATTATAATGAAGTGTCCTTATCTGTGTAGTGCAGACGAAATTAAACATCAAAGTTTATTAGTTACAATTTCATTTTATTTCGTACAACCTTACAAATAACCTTTTATTTTATTTCTATAATTTATATTAAAATTTGTTTCATGGTTAGTAAATCAAGTAATTCGAATGCGAAATAAGGAGAACTTCGATTTATTCAAATAAATGATGTATATAAGTGGTCGTAATCAGAGATTTTTTATGTTGAAATTAGCTTCTTTCTTTTCTTTTCCACATAAACTTTAATTGCATTACCACAAAAAATATTGTTAGACACCGTTCAGTCAAACACTTCTTTTAACCCTTTGACATCTGCTGATTGTTATAATTGACGTCAACGTGGTTATATATAACACCACAATCCTTTCGGTATAAATAAGTACTTCGTTATTTATTGGTAAAGATGGCATTTTGCAAGCCTCCGCATACACAACGTACATAACCACGATTTGTCAAAAATCCGCGCCGAGCGCTAGAGTCGCTACGTTTGTTTAAGCTAAAATGTATTTGAAACAATGTCTAAGTTTTTTATTGTAAAGCCCTAAGTCTAATTTCAAGTTACTATAAAAACATAATCC
Source organism: Papilio machaon (assembly GCF_912999745.1). Taxonomy (NCBI): domain Eukaryota; kingdom Metazoa; phylum Arthropoda; class Insecta; order Lepidoptera; family Papilionidae; genus Papilio; species Papilio machaon. The sequence goes on from NC_060002.1 coordinate 4,257,085, forward strand.
GCATCGTGTGATAAAGGAATACTTCAAGCAACATCTGGAGCAGAGTTTGATTTAACGTTGAACCATCAATCATATCGAATAGTTAGGGGAAAGCGATCGGCCAGCCGCAAGCATTTTAATGAGGGTATACCGTATACATACATACTTCTATTGTATGTTGTTGATTTATGTTTTGAAATTTATGTCGATAAGAAATTAGTTTTCTTTTTAAGACTCTTATAATTCTTGGTGAGTTGTTTCATTCAAATAAAGGACTATAGACGTATTCATAATACCATCGTTAATGTGTTTTCTTTTTTTGCCGAAAATAACAATTTAGCCTCTCCCCTCTTTTTGTAATGAATAAAGTTCTATCTTAATTTTAATTTTATATTAAGCAGCAAATGTTATTTGGTCAGACAATTTTTCTCTGACTTTTAAACTTTTATTTTGTTATTTTTAAAAAACAATATTATTAAAAATTAAGCCACATTATACAGCTTAACAAGTTTAGTTTGAACTTAAAAATAAAATTCAAAGCGCTTTCCAAGCCCGGCCTGAATGCTGAAGAGGACGTTTCAAAGCTTTGTATTGCAGCGACCTGCTCCGTTTGCTTATGATACGTAATCTCAAATTGAAAAATAAATTTTGCGAATTATAAATTGAATACTTTAATGTGTAGAGCAAGAACATTCCGTTTTTTCATTTTCGTTTATTGTGTTGGCGAGGACTAGAAGTTGCCAGCGTTAATAATAAATTTTTCTTCACTGTTTCTTTCTGTCAGAAAAAAAAATTGCCAATTTAAATCCTGTATATTAAGTTTCAAGTATTCAAAACTTTTTTTTTTTATAAAACAGCCATTGTGTTTTATGAAATTAAAAAATTCCTACCGTTTTAAAAGAATCTCGAAGTATTGTTTATAAACTACATTGAAACGGATATTTCAATAGCAGCCAACAATAGGACGGTAGGAGGTACGACCAAGGTTCCATTCTTGCCTCAACTATTTCAATCAATATTATATGGCATTAGAACTGAATCGGATATAGTATGTTTCGAGATATCCATATTAATTGCTAACATAGTTTGATCTTTATTGACATTATTATCTTAAGGGTTCCGTACCGTATTGTAAATGAAAAAACGGAACCCTTATAGAATCACCTTGATATTCGTTTGTTGGTCTGTCAAAATATTCATGTCTACTGTCCTTGTAGACGTGACTGACCTGAAGTCCTTGGAGTTGTGAAAAAAAAATCTAAGCCAACGAAATCAAAAGCTACAGCCTTTTATGCCGCACATATTTGCCAGAATCTTGAAATTTGGTACCAAGCAAAGTTTTATAGCACAGATAAAGGAAAATTTTCGAAAACCGTAAATTTTTAGTTATATACAGGTTTGTACGGAACAGTTGAGTCCGGCTCGCACTTGATTTTTTTTAAATATTATAAGGTGAAAATTGGGCAAGCGGTCACGTGAATTTGTCGAAATAGCAAAGCGACCGCTCCCCATATACGCAATTGCAGATGCGTTGCCTACCTTGAATCGACGGGAACGCATAGACTGGAAATATTTCCTATGCGTTCACTGCTTTATCATATTTACTTCTACTTCACATCCTTTAGCTAGGATTAAACGATTAAAAACCTAATGACTATGCAATGTTGTTTGAAACGTACAATTATTTACATCTGTAAGTCTACGTATAACAAATTGGATCGTGCGAATAACGTGGAAATCCGCCAACTTTCTTTATTTTGAGCAGGTTTTGGCTTCGGCCCAAAGATAGTATTGAACCACTTAGGCCGCCTGTAACACTGCGCTGAACACTACATAGTTATTATATTTCTATTGATACTGATAAACCAAGAATGTCATTTCAATTCAATTTCAAACTTATAGCAGTAGCTGATACCCAGTATCCGCGAAACCAGTGCGACTTTAATACTTCACTATAGTAATAAGATGACAAGTTAAATTAAAAACTGTCCTAGTTGACAACCTGTAGGTAACACGATACAATGATATTTTTTATCCAAAGCCAGTAAATAACGTAAAAATACCACTAATCCGACGTTCTTATAATGATGGGAAATATCGTGATGCAACCTGCACATATCGGCGAAGTTCAGCGTGGTTGACTACGATCTAGTCACCCCTAAATTGGGTGGGCTAGATACCCTTGAATAGAATCATATAGTGTCATCTCTTTTAATTGTAATTAAAAGACACATATGATAATATGTTACAACTCACGTGTTTGCCAAGGCAGAAAAAAATAATTAATAGTAGTATTTTTATATGTCAACACAATTTCAGTTTAATTATTTCTCGAAGACAAATAGGTCGCTACCCTAATATCTTCCCCTCTCCAACGCTGGGCTATGTGGCCCGGAAAATGACGCTAATAAAGTGTTCGGCCATCTGGATTTCTCAATTCCAAGTTTCACTTTAATTTAAACTAACTTATGAATTTATTCGAATAATGGCAACTTTTAACTTAAATATTTAAACTTAAATTGCACCATTTACATTATTGTTAACAAGTAGCTTTTATTAGTATTTATTATTAGGTATTTAATTATTATGTTTATTAGTATTTATTACATTAGGATTAAAAATAATTGTATACTGGTTTAATGTCTTACATCTTACAGAATACAAAAACTATTATAGAAATATTAACATCCATTCCAATTAATAAAAAGCTTTTAAGCCTAAAGTTTATAATTAAATCATTAACTCTATAAAGGTAAAAAAAAAACAAACAAAGTAAATTGATTTTACATTTTTCCTATCTATCATTTACCTAGGAACTTTTCTACAGTATTACATTATGCTGGTGACTGTACTTTGATATATTTTTATTATACTTATTAATGTTGAAGGCAAAGCCGTAAGGAAACTTTGAGAATGTATCGGGTCTTAAAAGTTTAAGATCTCACTTAGTATCGGAAAACTGTTCGCGTAATTTCTGTTCCATTTAAAGTTACGAAGCGCACTCACACTAACTTTATGTGTCTGACTTTTAAAATTAACTTCTGATAATATTACTACAACAGAATTGTAGTTTTAAAAACCATTGAAAATAAAAAATATATTAAAACTTAAAATTTATAAGATTTTCATCAATTTTGGGAGTATTTCAGATAATAAATTTTTAATGGTTATAAAAACAAATTATAAAAATTGAAATCTTTTTCAGTCGAATACTTATCGTTATTTAAAAGGCAAATTTATAATATAACTATTTACATAATACTATATACTATTTCGTCTATAATTAATGTATTGAAATCCTAAACAAATAGTTGTCTATAAATAAAGATACCGAGGTACAACAAAAGCTCTGTTATCGAACGTGACAGTGCAATATTGGTAGCTTACTGCTAATTGGATACGCAAGTCCAATAAACGGAAAGTAAATTGACGCTTTATTTTGTATTTGTTCACTGGTCTTTTAAGATTGTACCTATCTTACTAATATTACATGCAAATTTGACTTAAATTTAAAAATTGTTTTTTTGTTATTAGCATTTTTATTTCGTAATTATATTAAAATATGAATTTTATATAATTGTGAAAAAAATATGCATTTTTTTCTCTATATTACATAAAGACATTTAAATTTTAATAATATGTGTAGATTATAAATACTTCTTATCAGTAAACTGTAGGGTTTTATGTATTTTCACTCTGCAGTCTTAGAAATTACGAGTACAATTCGAGACTGGAATATACGCGACGAGATGAAATGCTAATCAGTTCGTCTCGTTTTATGTTAAAATTCATAATTTATGATACATTCGTTTGGCAGAGCAATGTCGAGATGTTTGCTATAAGTTTGCTACGAGAAAAGCTCCAGGCGCTTTTTCCAATATTCATTTAAAGAAACATTTTCATACATGTACTTTGCAGTAATATTGAAGATAATTTATTATATTTGTTACAACCCTTCGACTTCGCTAACGGTCATATTCTTTATCAAATAATATAATTCTGGAAGATTCTAAAAACTCAATTATAACAATTCATTAGTTCGTATTTCACTGAATAATTCTGCAAAACAAAATTTGATCAGCATTCGGGTAAAAAACGTAATTTAAAATCAAAAGTGACCCCTCTCGTTCTGAAATGAAATTCTCGAGGAAATTGAGACAATTGTTTGAGATTAATGAGTTTAAAGAGTTTCGAGAACTGAGGTAGGTCAACAATCGAATGCTTTGTTTTAATACATAAGCCGATTTCAAACCGGTGAAGGGGAAATTGTTCATTTTATTTTTTGAATTATAACTTAGTGGCTGGATAGATTATAGATAAATCCCGAGTTATTTTATAGATTTGAATTTAATGAGACAGTAAGTTTTAAGGATATCGATACCTGACCTTGAAACTCTATTGCTGTGACACTTGTGAAACGATGTGTTAGCTGTGTGTGTGTTATCAAAAGGAATAAGTTGGGTTAGTAGAATGTAGGAATACGAATGTCACAGAAGTCCAAACCCATTGCTATAATGCATATTGATTGGCTTCATATTTTACTAGGTTTTTAATAACACCTGATTTTGGCATTGCATTTAGATCAAACTTTATGGTTTGGTAGTGTTTGTAAATTATTAATATTTTTTTGTATTATTTAATTAAAAAATACCGACATTACACAGTAATTTCAAGTGTAAAGTGGCGTCCTCTGTTGCCAGAAGATCGGCATAATAATTTTTTGAGCATTGTTAGCACAAGATATTTTGAAGTACCTTAGAAAATAATCATGACCATATAAAATTATGTGTTTCAAGAACTCCCGAAGGCTTTTTAAAATCTGCTTTAATATTTTCAGTTTGAATTAAATTCTCGGGAGAGTCTCAACAATTGTGCTCAGTTATTGAGTTTCGAAGTCAATGAGGCAAATTTATCTCGTTTGGTTGATGGAATCGTGGCTAATGAACCTGTAAAATTTTCCATTTATTACACTCAATAGTATGTAACGTGATTTCACAGGGTTTAACTTAACGGATTATATCAAATCAGTAGTCGAAAAAGATACAGGTTTATTCGAAATTTGTGCAACACACGACATTTGTGCCACAAATCACTGCTAGCTTATCGGTTATTTTAATAAAAGGAAGAGTTTGTAAAAGTCAGTAAAAGGAACAATGCAACATTTCTGTAAGTGTTATACCGCAAAGGACCCTAATAGTACCTACATATATTTTCGTGTAATAAAACTATTGAAGAGAGGATTGCTCAGCTGTTTCCGGCAATCAGTCCTTTGCAATGGATGCAGGTGCTGAGGCTGGATGAAATTAATAAGGGTGTAGACAGCCGCCGGAACTAACGGTCGGTACCTTCCTTTTGCCTAAATTAGACGCACCCTGCCATATGACGCTCTATAAATGATTGATGAAGATGGGACCAACAGCTTCCTTTATATTTGGACCTCGGTAGATTCATTTTACTTGGCCACCTGAGCTTTTTATTAGAATGTATTTATGGAAGGTTGGAATATGCTTTATTAAGATCCTGTATTTTTTAATTCAAAAAATAAAGATGGATCTTATGTTTACCATCCCAATCACTATAATGCTATTTATAGTTGGGATTAACGAAAAATAATTCAATCCGTTAAAAAGAAAATATTAGGAATATATGAGCAATGTAAATAAGTTTTGAATCAAATGCTTAAAAAACCAAGTCGTTATTTAACATTCTTCTGTAATTGCAATATGGAATATTCACACACATAATAAAGAACAAAGGCTAGAGACATAATATCTGTATATTTCTATAGTTTTATTAATCTATATACATAAAAGAAAGTCGTGTTAGTTACACTATTTATAACTCAAGAACGACTGAATCGATTTGACTGAAAATTGGTGGGCAGGTAGCTTAGAACCAGGAAACGGACATAGGATAGAATTTTTACCCCGTTTTCTATTTTTTATTCCGCGCGGACGGAGTCGCGGGTAAAAGCTAGTCTATTTATATAAATGAAAGTCGTGTAAGTTACACTATTTATAACTTAAGAACGGCTGAATCGATTTGACTGAAAATTGGTGGGCAGGTAGCTTAGAACCAGGAAAAGGACGTAGGATAATTTTTACCCCGTTTTCTATTTTTTTTTTATTCCGCGCAGACGGAGTTGCGGGTATGTTATTTCTTATTATATATGCGAGAGGTGTTAAATCAAAGAGGTGCTGAGTATCGACTGATTTATTATTTTCTATTCCTACCCTCACCATATTTACAAGTACCTGACAGGGTAAAAGCTAGTTATTAACAAAATAATTCTTCACAATATAACGATTACGATTTTGTAGACAAAATTAGGACTTACACTTTCCTAAGATCGTTGTTTTTATTACTTTATTTTCTACTAAAACATATGTTTTATGTATTTAGATAATCATTCTAAATCAGCTTCCCATCAAGTAAACGTACGTTCAATTCATATAGCGTTCTTATGATATTATTCATACCAGTACACAAACTTTTAATATTATTATTATTTTTTTTAATGTATTTATGTAAAAATTAAATCATTTAAACTGTTATTTATTTTAAGAATAGGTCTATCATTGGTCTAGATCGGGTAGACCGAATAACATTAAAAAAAAACAAAGTAATTCAACTTTTGCTAGGAAGGTCCCACCGAGTTAATATAAATGGCGGTATTAGAAGAGATAACCACTAAAGCGACTGCGGCGAGTTCTTAAAAGTCTAGAATAAGACCTTGAATTGTCAGTGACCGCTTTATATCTAACTGGATTATCTACGATTTTTTTTATTTTAGAAAGGATAGGAAAAAAACCTTTTTTAGATAAATAAAATTTCGAAAACTTATAAGCCCATCAATATCAGATGATAAAGTAATCTTAATAATATTATAAATTCGAAAGTTTGGATGTATGGATGGATGTTTGTTCGTAGATTAAGTTAGGGCCTCGACGGATCTTGATGAAATTTGGCATAGATGTAGAGCATAGTCTGGAAGAACACATCGGCTACTTCACATGTTTTTTTTTAATAATAATATAATTGAACGTATTAAATAAGTGTATTCCATTTTACGACGCTTAACATGCTCCAAAATAGCTACAAAAGAATGCACCCGCTCAAACTCCGGCTTTTGTGAATCTATTTCAAATTGCCAGTTTAAAAAAGTTCTCTCTTTTGGTTTAGTTTTTGTAGAAAACAAATTTCCTGCGAAAATTCCCTCAAGGTAGATTTGATTTTGGAACACTGAAATTGTATTTTGTACCCTATTTTTTTTCCTCTTTGTAATTAATTTTCGGTAAAAGTAAAATAACAAGGCTCAGATGCTGGCAACTATAAAGTCCAACTGGAAACTAAGATTATAAAAAATAATTACGTCATGTTTACTAAGTCATTATTTCATAAATGTTCAATCAAGTAAGACATTTTATGGTGTAGATGCAATTAGATACATTTCGCTGCTCATTTGTTTTATTGCCGTTTGCTTCGCTCGAGTGTAAATAGAGATAAAGTCTAGGAGGCTGGCTTATATGATAGCTCTTATGTACAGTAACATTGTACGTTCCAAAGAATATAAGAAAGAAGAATTGAGTGACCACTTAATGACTGACTGAAATATAAAATAAATAGAATTTAATTTGCATTTTATTTTATTATTACGAAGCAAAAACATCAAGTTGTAGATTGCTCAACATAACTGGTAGAAGGAGATTGAATAGTCCCAGTCACAAAAATTAGGACTGCCGTACACGGAAAACATCAAGCAGCGGTAGCTTAAAGCAGTCGGCGTGCTTTTGGCAGTATTTTTGTATTGTTTTTAAATGCTCTGTAGGTTGCTTAAAGCCGTCCGTGTATGGCAGCCTTGGCGAATACATAGTTTAATTATTAGCAGTTCTTATTCCTTAATAAGGATGAAATGGAATAACTGTCCTATAAATTTTTTGTTGAGAAGGATGTTTCCGGACTCGAAATCAGGACCGACATTATTATTTGTGTTTGGAATGTTGAGTTATGGGTCATTGTTTTCTATATGAATGGCTTTACATAGAAGTAGTTTGGCCTTATTGTTTAACTTTTCGTTAATAAAGGTTAGAGGTGAAAGTTTTTATTTAAAAGTAGATATTAAAATAGTTAATTAAGATTGCTCATTCATCATCATCAATTTAAATGTCGTTTAAGCATGACCAAATTATTTTAGAAATGGGTTTCACTAATAAAAAAATGAAGAATCCTACAGCGTTGTTTTAGTACATTTTAAAATAGTTTGTTCAGTTACGAACAAAACATACTTTTAACTCGGGGCGTAAATAGTTTGCGTTTGCGGTGCGCCCTAATGTAAGTAGCTATGATTGCGTTTGAAACCTTTATAAGCCAATTTGTACACAACTCCACAGACTGTAATTGTATACTTAGCAGACAATTGCAAACACCATTGTACGTGAAATCGTGTAGGATTTGTCTTTATTTACTCAACTTGGTTAATCCTGGGTTCAACTTAATGTTTCAATTCGACTGCAGTAATACTATTTTGAATTTAGAACATACGAACTATAACGTAATATGATATATTCAATTAAAACAAAAGCAAAAGTATATAACAGTAGTGACAGTAAATATGTATACTATGTATATACATGTATGTAACTATAAATACGAAAGCAGTTTTAGGTAAAAAATTCACGACTTGAAAATCCGATATAGACCATTTTTCAAAAATGGAAACCCGAAATGGATTCACAAACACCGAAGCTTAAAGCAAATTGCACGTTCTTGCGTAGAAAAATCTTTTCGTGCATTTTGTGCGACGTAGAAACGTAAAACTGGCGTGCTGCGCTAAGCCGTTTAAGTTACGAAGTTTTTTATTTGTATATGATTTCAAAGACAAATGCACATCGCTTATCTTTTACAGGATATATGGCAAACTTGTGTTCAAAATTTGCAATATAATTTGTTGCAAATTGTGTGTGTTATTTCACGAAACTCTAATTGTAACTAAGTTAGTGCTACTAATAAAAATTACAAGTGAAAAAGAATGAATTGAAGAAGCACAAGCTAATCACAAATACGCTAAACAACTAACGTATCCTACGTTTCGATAAATGCAGATGAGAAAGAATTATCCAATTTAAGTTGACGTTTTGTATTGCATTTGTCCGTTTACTTTCTAACGATTTGGACGTCGCTCAAATGCTTTATCTCCCCAATGTTTGTGATTCCATTTGCGGGGATTTCCGGATGTGATCGCAACACATGTTTGAAGGATACAAAATAGTACGCATAACAACTGTGAAAAGAATTTTCAAAATAGAAAATCAAATGTGCATTTGTTTAAATTAATTCAGTACAAGATTAAATATGATTTATTGTAAACATTATTAAAAACATCTATTTTTAAATTTAAGAATCATTGTAATATATAATATCATAAAGTCTAAATTAAAATTAAAGACGTCAAAAGGCGCAGTGTGATAAATTCATTGTATTGTGAAATGTAGAGTCTACTACGAAAATTGCATTAATAAATCTAGTTTAATTTTCAAACCTATATTATATTAGCTCCTTTAATTGCACTTTGTGAAATTATAAAAAAATTTACTATACAAATTATATTCAGCTTGTAGAGACGTCATAAAACGTTTCATTCGCGCACGGGGGCAATGAAGGACCCTTTCTAATCACGTGTACTAGCCACTCGTAACATGTAATCCCACGTCGCCTAAACAAACTATAAAACTGACAACTAGCTATTAAAGCGTTGGTAACATCGTACATGTAATTTGCCAAAGCACCGGGTTGCCATATACATTTTACGTGTTACATAAAACATTTATGTTCCCCGCTTTTGTTAGTAACAATTTAACATCTGCACAAGTATTCTCGTACTTGTATAATCGTAAATAGAAATACAATAAGAGTTGATAAACGAGTTTACACTAAAAAATCGTTACATCAAATGCGTACTTAAGTTATCTAATATATAAAATTCTCGTGTCGCGGTGTTTGTGGTTGAACTCCTCCGAAACGACTTGACCCATTCTCATGAAATTTTGTGAGCATATTGAGTAGGTCTGAGAATCGGCCAACATCTATTTTTCATACCGCTATTAACTGCGCGCGGACTTAGTCGCGGGCGACAGCTAGTTTTATATATAAAATTCTCATGTCACAATGTTAGTTACCATACTCCTCCGAAACGGCTTGACCGATTTTTATGAAATTTTATATTCATATTCAGTAGGTCTTCGAATCAGCTACTATCTATTTTTCATATCCCTATTAAGTTAACTGCGCGTGGACGGAGTCGTGGGCGACAGCTAGAAATTCGGTATATTGCTGTACTATTTTCATTCAGCATTATCGTGAAAGCAAGCAATTGTGTAAAAGCCAGTAAAATAACGAAAAATCTAGTATTATAGGAAATTAAAATAAAGTCGTTTAACGTGCTTTTTACAGAAGGCCGAATAAGTGGAAGTTGTATATTTTGTAATGAGATCCAGCGCTTACATCCCTTTTAAAGCATAACTTCCCGTTAAACATTTATAATAAGTTTACACTGTCACTGTCAAAACATACACATTGTTTGTTATTGAATTTATCCATCTGTATTTGAAATAACTAATGTTTCAATTTACAATATATTTTGTGTAATTGAAAGATGAACTTATAAATAAATACCAACAGTACAATAATAATATAATGAACGGAACTTGAAATTTCGTTCTTTCTGCGTCGTAATTCTCTTAAAATATTTTCTTTTTTTTCTGTTTTTTTTTTCTTCGAATCGACTTCTAATATTTTTTGTGAAGGAAATATTTATTTTTTTAATCCTAAAAAGGTTCTGGGTCAAATAATTCCGATTTGTTGGAATCCGCTTAAGTGTTTCCAGAGCTCAACAACGCTGCAATGTTGAAGTTTTCCAATAATTAAGAGCATTCGAATTTAGTAGCAAAGCAAGAGGTTTCGTCTCGAGGTCTTTTAAATAAATTCAATATTATTTTATAAATTCCAAGTCTAAGTTGAAGTGCGGTCAGAAAACTAGATTTCGTTCGGCCAACGTTAAATAATTACATATCTAGAAATATTAGTTTACTAACTCATTCCGATTGCATTCGCTAGTTTCTAGTATGCGAAATCATGTAACATTATATGATTAGCTGTCGCCCGCGACTCCGTCCGCGCGCAATTAAAAAAAATAATAATAATGGTATGAAAAATAGATAGTAGCCGATTCTCAGACCTACTTACTGAATACAAATATAAAATTTGGTAAAAATCGGTAACACCATTTCGAAGGAGTACGGTAACTAACAATGTGACATTTAATATATATGTTTATGTTCAAGTCACGTGATAATAACAAAGAAATAATACTAATGCCGAATAATAATAAAAAATAATAATACCGACTAAAGAATATATCGAGGAAAAATGCTGGAATAAAATAAACACGACACGAATAGTTTCAATTAATTAAATGGATGGCCAGAACTATTCTTTCATAATGCTCAGTCAAAATTCGTACGCCATTTCTAAAGTCGAAACGTATCTCAGTCAGAGCTTCGCATTCAAATGACAGCATTTTGAGTCAAAAGACGTATTCTCACAAAGTGTTATGTGTTATCTTAATCTAGCCGTCAAGATGCAAGCGCGGAACTATTGTGCTCACTTGTGCGCCCCGTGTGCAGCGCGGAGCGAGCAAGGTAATATTTCTGCCTCTTTGATTCAGACTTCACGCTCCAAGAGACGCCCCACCTTACGCTCGTATGCATTTTTTCATAGTGCATCAATTGTGTTTGATTAAAACGACGTAAACTTGCAAAATGTGACGTCAACCAAAGGGCGAAACCAATAACAGAGAGTACGAAAAACTAATTTTATGAGTGTAACTGTCGTACCCAGAGTTAGTTACAGAGAATCAGTTACAAATAAGGTCTCTCAGTGTAGATTTTTCTATATACCAGGATATAATATATCTGTAGTTCAAATTTTAACCAGATCTGCTCAGCCATTTTGAAGTAACGTAATAACGAAATTTATATACTCAAATTTTCGCATTTATAATATCAGATAAAAGTTAACCGTTGGTAGATGATAAATGAACTTGGAAATACCGATACTGAAAGAACACTTAACACACTGACATCTACATAGACAAGGCATCGTATCATGCTTTCAAAAACTAGTGCACCTCAAGATGAATATGTTAATGCTATGAATTGGAGCGTGCTGGATACAGGCGCCACTTCTTACGAACACATTAAATCGCGCGCCATTACGCTCGTTTTTTAACAACATAAGATTTTCCGTGTCATCTATTAAAGTAATGGAATAAACTTTAAATCTATAAAATTAAAAGAAGAACGTAGTTGAAATAAATGAACATCTGACGAATGACGTAAATTTATATTTAAATGTAGCAAAGATTACGTAGATATACTCATATGATATATATTAGGTCCTTACATATGAAATTGGCGTTTTTCGTACTGACCACTTTAATCACGAATTTCTCCTCTTTGGTAAGGAATTCCAAATTCAAATTTGTACAGCTATAGACTCATGTATTTGTGGTTCGATGACCGTCATTCATTTGTTTTTTTTTCTTCTGTTTTTTTCTGTTTGCGTCACTCATTTTACAAAATGGAAAACTTAAAATATCGCATTATTTACGAGTACGAGTTCCGCCGTGGCACTAGTGCTGCGGAAACGACTCGAAGGGTGAATGATGTGTATGGCGGTCGTGTTGCAAAAGAAAACACAGTTCGTTTTTGGTTCCAACGTTTTCGTTCTGGAAATTTCGATCTGCAGAACAAGCCCCGTGGACGGCCTAAGACTCAAGTTGATAATGAAGAGTTGAAGGCTATTGTGGAAGCGGATCCATCGCAAACCACGTCCGAGTTAGCTGCAGGCTGCGATGTTAGTGATAAAACTGTTTTAATTCACTTGAAGCAAATTGGGAAGATTAAAAAGCTTGAAAGGTGGGTACCTCACGAATTGACTGAAGCAAACCGGCAAACGCGCGTCGACTGTTGCGTTACATTACTAAACCGGCACAATAATGAAGGTATTTTAAACCGAATCATTACCTGTGATGAAAAATGGGTTCTTTACGATAATCGGAAGCGCTCAGCGCAATGGTTGGATCCTGGCCAGCCAGCCAAATCCTGCCCCAAGTGAAAATTAACCCCAAAAAAGTTACTTGTAAGGGTTTGGTGGACTAGTGCCGGTATTGTTCATTACAGTTTTCTCAAATCTGGCCAGACTATTACGGCTGATGTCTATTGTCAGCAATTGCAAATCATGATGGAAAAGCTAGCGGCTAAACAACCTAGGCTGGTCAATCGCTCCACGCCACTGCTGCTTCACGACAACGCTAGACCACACACTGCGCAACAGACGGCTACTAAATTAGAAGAGCTTCAATTGGAAAGTCTAAGACATCCTCCGTACTCCCCGGACCTTGCTCCAACAGATTACCATTTTTTTCGAAATTTGGATAACTTCTTGCAAGGGAAAAAATTCAACTCCGATGGGGCAGTCCAAATCGCCTTCAAAGATTTTATTGATTCCCGTCCGACTGGTTTTTTTAGTAAAGGGATCAATGAACTACCTATGAGACGGCAAAAGTGCATAGAAAATAATGGTTCATACTTTGATTAATTAAATATATTATATTAAAAAATATTCGACTTTTTGTTCCTCCCATGCAAAACGCCAATTTCATATGTAAGGACCTAATATTTATCATCGGCCTGTCTTTTTCCTTACGGAGAGTCGATACAGTACATACTACTCTTCCATACATCTTTGTTAGTCATATCTGAATACAATCTGAATTCAATTTATCCATACTATCTTCAGTTTTCCTCTACATTTATTCACCTTCATTCAAGTTTCTTTCTTGTTTTTTTATGCCTATCATCTCTCCTAATATATCCATACCACGCTAAACTGTTACTTCTCAAATTCTCCATCACTATGTATGAGGTAGATTACATTAGTAGAATAGAAAATTAGTCTGGATATCTACTGCATTGAAATACTTGACGTTATAAAAGAAGATAAGAAATAACGATGAATAACTGTAAAAAATAATTAGGTCCGTGACATTGTTATAACGTAGTGTGCATCTGTATTAAAGTTTTTATATGAATATACGAGACCACTTGAATTTTATATGCGTTCACGAACTTAGAAGTGATAAAATTTTCTACGAGGTTTAAAAATACTAAATTTTCTGCATGCATCGTATGAAATTCAAACTTAATACTAGCTGTCGCTCGCGACTCCGTCCGCGCGAAGTTCTATCAGACTTTGTTCTTCATGTTTGCCAAATTTCAGTTTAGTCCTTCCGGATATACCTTCAAACAAACATTTTGAAAATTGGTTTTTCGTTACATTACATTTTTGTTTTTCCATATTACACGACTAGCTATTACCCGCGACTCCGTCCGCGCGGAATAAAAAATAGAAAACGGGGTAAAAATTATCCTATGTCCGCTTCCTGGTTCTAAGCTACCTGCCCACCAATTTTCAGTTAAATCGATTCAGCCGTTCTTGAGTTATAAATAGTGTAACTAATACGACTTTTTTATATATATATAGATATACAGACACTCCAATTTTAATAATATGCATAGATAGATATATATATTTCAAATCTAGTGAATTTCTCTCTAAAATCGTCAAGTCTTTTTGGCGCAGATGCACATTTTCTAAATGGAAAGCGAAAAATAATATGTCTAATATGGATGGATATATTTTTCAAAATATACTTGTCTATTGTGATGAATAGATATCACGATGACTTCCGTTATTGTATTCATTTAACTATTATATTGCTTTGTATGGTTTAGTTTTTGCAAGTTTGGTATCGCGCCTGACAAATGACGTTCGAAAAAGTTTTGTGTCTCCGAGTTCTATATTTATAAAACCTTGACACACTTGTCTATGATAATATTCATAACTATCATTTCTTTCATTTAATCCCATCTTTTTAACTTGGCTTATATGAAAAACACGACGTGAAATTAATCTGCTTTCTAAACTAAAATGTAGGTCAATTTAAAAATGAGTGCGTTTTGCTTGGTAATTAAATAACGTGTTCGTACAACTTGTGCCCACATTAAGTAATTGTGTTGGTAAACATATATGTATAATTGTTTACATAATTTTAATGTGCGCTTTCGTTACTTTTTATTCATTAAATTCGTTATTACAGCACACATCAAGAAGCTTTGCTTGATTTCGTGAATTATGTGGCTTCTAAATTAATATTTGAAAATGTCTATAATATGGCAAGGATTATAAATTCATTAGCGTCGGTGATCACCTCAGTATTCTTGCCGCTCCTTTACTTCCATCTTAATTATATTAAAATAAACAAATGAACAATGAAACATCATCATCATCAGCTCACTATACGTCCCCACCAAGGGGCTCGGAGCCTACCCCAATTTAGGGGTGACTAGGCCATAGTCAACCACGCTGGCCAAGTGCGGGTTGGTTGACTTCACACATATCATTGAATTTCTTCTCAGATATGTGCAGGTTGCATCACGATGTTTTCCTTCACCGTAAGAACGTCGGATAAATGTACATATGTAAATCGAAAATCGAAAAACACATTGGTACATGGCGGGATTCGAACCCAGGACCTGCAGATTGCAAGTCAAGTGCTTAACCCCTGAGCCACCGACGCTCCCTGAGCCACCGACGCTCAATGAAACATACAAGTATTAAATTAACTAGAACTAATATGGAACAGACTAGAAATTGAATTTGGAGAGGTTTGGGTATTGGCCTAATTACGTGTTTTAAATAAATACTATTTTTAATGTAAAAATTTCGAAATTAAAAAGCTATGTTTGAATGTGGAATCGGAATACATATGTATGTAGTTGTATGTAAACACGGTTCATGCTCGACGTGCAACTCTGCATTTCATTTACCTTTACAACACGACACGCGAACCTTTGCTTTTGTGGAACGAGAGCAATGTATTTGTGCTCTTCACACCCACGTTGGTTTGTATTTACATAAATGTCATTCATCTTTAAAATTAAAATAAACAATTCGGTTTTAAAATATTAATAAATCTGGGAAACTGTCAACGTATATTTACTGTGGTTTTAATTTTTACTATTTTTTTTATTAAAATCTTTTAACCATTAAACCTAAGCCTGAAGCTTGTAAGCTATGGTTTACGACTATAGTTCAGTGGAATTCGAACCCACGACGCGAATCTGGTCCCTTAACCATTAGGGTGTTCGCGCTTAATATGTCCTCTTATAAAGGTGTTACGACAGATGAAATTCACGGATACTGATACCGATAGTAAGTATTATAATTATATACTTTGTTAAAGATTATACGGCGTCACGTATTTCAATAGCAGTCGTGTGCAGTTGCGAATGCGGTCAGGACCCGTGATGGCGCACATATTCGAGCATTTTCATTTCTGTGGCGCTTTTACTGAACGAATACGATGATCTAGCCCACCAGCAGTAGTAGATAATGTATGTTTATTTAAATGTTAGAAATTTTAAAGTGGCTCAATTTTTCTTCATACATTATCTATTCCATTGTAAAATAATCCGTTTATATTTATGTATTTTAGTTAGTTATTTCGAAATTAAGTTTTTTTCTAAAACAATTGAATGTTTGTTATCTAGAGTTAAGTAAGGAGTCAATAAACCTAAATAACCAAATCCAAAATTACCATAAATCTAATAGCAATATCATCAGCTCACCGTCATTCGTCCCCACTAAGAGACTCGGAGCCTACCCTAAGTTAGGGGTGACGGCCACACTCAACCACGCTGGCCCAGTGCGGGTTGGTTGACTTCAAACATATCTTTTAATTTCAGATATGTGCAGGTTGCATCTCGATGAGGATGAATGTACATATGTAAATTAAGAATTGAAAAACACATTGTTACATTGCGGGATTCATACCAAGGACCTGCAGATTACAAGTCAAGTACTTAATATTATATTGATATAATTATTTAAATATTGTATTCTTATTTACTGGTTAAATTTTGAAAAGACTAACAATTTTGTTGTCATAAAGACTTTTCGACTTTAAAATATAAATATCATCAAATTTCTAACAGTTTTAAGGTATAAAAATACATCAGCATAAAATTATGACACGACCTGAGGGAATACATTTAACCTCGATACTTTATGGTTCGATCTTGCTCATACTCGTCTACAATATCCAGCCATTTGCTTAGAGGCATGCACACAAAATTATTGTTCATTCTTATCCTTTATGAAATGGGAAAAATCTCGAAACCTTTTTCGTGATTACTGATTCACTAGAAAATATGTGTTTAATATTTATGATGCTTATTAATCAATATTGCTATAAAACAAGTTTAAAACCTAGATTAAAAAAGGTTGTATTATTATTAAGATGCCATTTTTGTATTTGAAATATTTGGTAAGAAAAAAGATTAGAGAATTCTTTTTGTTAATTGTTGACTTCACACAGGCGAAATATTGAAATAAAACATTTACGTCCTTTCAGAGAAACAGAAGTAAATGTTACATGTACATATGCGCATTATATAAAAATGTATTTAAAAATATACATTTTATTAACATTATATATTCCTCTTGTATTTCTGATTATGGAATTTTAAATTCCTTTCTAATTTAAGATGTATTTGCTCTGCAAATATGTTTAAACTTAATACGAAGAGTAACTTGAATCTTAAGAAAGTATACTTATTTACAATGTGTTCTCAGGAGCGTGTTTGAACAAGTTGAGATGCATTTAATTAGACTGAAGCTAGGTATGGTTATAAATACATTATATATTTATTATTAAGCAAATTCTAACAAACATGAAAAATGTATATGAAAAATACTTTGAAAACGTAAAAATTTGGCATATCGAATATTTATTCCTTTGATAGACTTATACAGTTTTTTTTATTAACTTGTGGACTACAAAGGTTTTTTTATAATGATTTTCGGACCTAAAAGTAATTATTACAGTAAACATACTAAATAGTATATTTATTATTACCATAACTAAAGAAAACTATTCGCAGTTAAGTTAATGAGATACGATTAGACTATTTTATAAGAAAAATGTAAAGCTTCAATATATTATACTTCCATGATGCCAGACAATTAGACTTTAGATTTAGACTTTCTTTCAAATAAATAAACATTATTAAAATTATTACAGGACACGAGTTACGAAACTCAAGTTTATGATTATAGCGAACGATAAAAGTATATTACATTTTACTATAAAGACTATTATTTTATAAGAAGTCCAGAATATTTTCAATCAAATATACTGTTAGTTGTTTTAGGTTAACACTGTATAATGTATGGATATAGTATTTTAATTTATTTACTCCACATGTTATTTATAATTCAAAATACGTGAAGTCCATTAAGAATTCATATGTTTTTAAAAAATATAAAAACTTGTGCAACACTTCTTAATCCTTAGACCTTTAAGGTGTTAAGAGCATTAAAAACTTGTTTATAATAAGAAGCCGGTTCATTATGGTAGAGCGTCGCGGCTGTCCCCGCCTACTGTGATTTATGAATCATTTAACTTTTATGTTGGTGCTAAGTGGCGAGGGGAATTTCATGAGATAGCTAAGAAAGTTATCCTTGCGATATAATAAAATATAAATAATTCAATTTTTAATTTTAAAAGCCGGCAGAAGAACGTACAAAACCTATGTCATGATATCTTAATCTTAGTGTTGAACCGAATCATATTTGAATTTCTATTTAAAATATTTTTTATTATAAATTAATTTTACTAGTTCGAGTGATTTTTCAGAAAATATGCAAGACATTACAAGAATTAACACATTACACTATCTAAAATTAACCTAAAATAAAACTTATATTAATTGTGTTTTATTACAAGAGTCTGTAGCCAAAAAATTTTGTATATCCCTTAAATATTTCTCCACTGCTAAAGAGGTATCGGAAATATAATATAATAAAACGTAATTTTGCCCTATCTGTGGTAAGATAATAGGCAATTAATCAAAAGACTGTCGGCAAAATTTAAATAAATAATTATGAATCCCCGGCAATTAAAGCTCTTTGTCAGGTAAACAATAGATTTAATATTACAAGGCATTTTAATTTGTTACCACACTTTCTTTTCGTGTCATAAAATTTTGCAGTGAGGCAAGTTTACAACAAAAGAATGAATAATAGTCCAGTCATTTAAGCTTAAATTAGGTAAGAATCTCGGAATTCGAGATACCCAGCTGTAAGTCTGTAAATACTTGTATATTGACACCCTAAAAGTTGTCTCAAAACCTACATATGGTAGGGTGTAAGCAACTATTAAATTTCAAGGTCAAAGGTCACAAAAATCGGTTTTTTGCGCTTTTTTTGGATATATCTCATTTCCTATGGGTTTTTTGCTATTTGTATTTCACATCAATATTGTAGAATACAAAATTCTCTACAAATTTTGTTGAAAAATTTTTTTTATACGGTGAACCGTTTTCGAGATAGAGGGCGGAGAGCGCGCGGTCACAGCATCACTTCAGGTCAACCGGTGCCTCCGGTCGAAAACGCGCCATATATAGTTGATGAACTATCGATACATCAATGACTATAAATATTTGTCAATTTTATATTTTATTTTATATTTGTCAAATTTGGATGAAGTAGCAGCAGCAGCATTTGAGGAAGAAAATTGTTCGGCCCAGAGATTATTAGAGAGTGGAACTCAAACCTTTTTGGCAGTCTATAATGCTCCGAAATCTGTGAAAAGTCTCGATCATCTTCGTTATATGCATTACGTCAAGTCTACAAAACTTAATAAACCTGTGCAGCTTTCAAATATTCCACCAACAAGTGCAGCTGCTCATCAACATTTCAACCGTGTATATTATCAAGTTCAAACTTGGTTAGGACATGATTTGGAACCCCAGGTATGGGGTTGGGCAATGCGAAACGATTTGCTGGAGCCTATCATGACTATTTTACCACCAGAAGATTTGCTAAATACAATTTTCTGCAACTGCAAGAGTGGTTGTGGTTCGCGATGCGGATGCAGGAAAGCGGGCTTGCAATGCTCTTTAGCTTGTGGCCAATGTAATGGGCAAGCTTGTCTCAATGCTCTACCATATCAGAGCGACATTAACGAAGATGGAACCTTTGACCCCGAAATCATGGAAGAACTTGAGACAAATGTCGTTGAAGACGATAATGAAGACCAGTTTGAAATTTACCAGCAGCCAGAAGACGACGATGAAGAGGAAGAAGATGATTAAAATTATAAATTGTAGTTTTTGTACCCTTTATTCCATTTTTTTACTTTCAATAAAAATAAATGTATTCAATGATATTTTTTAATAAAAAGATTAATTCATAATTTATTTTATTTTTTTCATCATGTAAGAAGTTATTAATATTAATTAGGTTAAAATTCAAATATAATTCCAATATTTTCATTAACAATTCTGCAATTACATGGGCAGGTAAGTGTTGTTGAATAAATTAATACTGAATAAAAAGTGGATAAGTTAGGAAAAAAATGATAAAATATAATATAATAGTTAATAAGAATTGACAAATATTTATAATCATTGATTTATCGATAGTTCATATATACATATGGCGCGTTTTCGACCGGAGGCACCGGTTGACCTGAAGTGATGCTGTGACCGCGCGCTCTCCGCCCTCTATCTCGAAAACGGTTCACCGTGTAAAAAAAATTTTAGACTAAATTTGTAGAGAATTTTGTATTCTACAATATTGATGAGAAATACAAATAGCAAAAAACCCATAGGAAATGAGATATTTCCAAAAAAGCGCAAAAAAACGATTTTTGTGACCTTTGACCTTGAAATTTAATAGTTGCTTACACCCTACCATATGTAGGTTTTGAGACAACTTTTAGGGTGTCAATATACAAGTATTTACAGACTTACAGCTGGGTATCTCGAATTCCGAGGTGAACTTACTAAAATGATTGGACTATAATGAGTTTGTAAAACAAAGTTTCAATTTTCGTGAAACTTCCGCATCTCACTAAAAGGGATGCTGGGGGGTCTAGTTTTACATTAAATTTTATACTCGGACAAGACAAATTATTTTACATAGAATTTACTTTTATTTACTTACAGGCTGACTTCTTACACTTGTGTAGTGTTCAACAAAATTACAATAATGTAAAAGTTTTCTTTGACTTTTAAAGAGATGATTAAGCAATAAAAATCAAACATAAAAATTCACTTTTTCGGTTCACCAACATATATTCTGGAAGCTTAAGTATTGGCTGAGACCAACAACTAACGAAGCGCGATTTTTATCTATAGGTTTATATATTATATTTGCTAGTCTCCTCTTCGTCGTCTTTCCAGACTCGTCGTGGTCATCATGTAACTGTGATCCCCTTCACAGGTATAACCAATCCTAGTACTGGAATCGGATCATTCCGTAGATTAAACAATAGTTATAAAAGTTTTTCTCTAAGATTCGTAGAACATTCAAAAATGGATTTAAGTTTCTTAAACAAAAACTTAATCTATAGTTAATATTGAAAAGATTAGCACAATGCATTGAAAGAAATAAATTAAGAAAAGTTGCAAGTGTAATGATCATTTAACTACTCCGCATACTTTCGTGGGAAAGAAGTCGACCGTCTACCGTTTTTATTACACAAGATAACACTGCTTAATTTATTCTCCAAATTTGTCTCATCGTGAAAAATTTTCCGTCGCAATCGCTTACAAAAGAATGACTAATGGATTCTTGAAACAAAGTTACGCTGAACGCAAAGAAACTTTAAAAGCTTCAAGGCCGTGAATTATTATTTCAATATTTTCTTAATGTTATTATTAATAAGACTAACATTAGCTTTAGTAAGTTTATTAAATAAAAACTTTTGATTTTACTTTTAAATTAGAATTAACGTCTTTGGATTCAAAGCGTCCGTATTAATTTAAAGAAAGCAGAGCGGGGAAAATATTTTACTTCATTTCAAGAAGTCATCAATTGTAACTGTCCAAAACTTATTTTATAAGTAAATGAGTTATAAAATAGGTTATTTAATTCAATTATATGTATTGGTATTAGATGAAATTAATGTAATTCAGTAGAGTGATGATAAGTTGTAGGTTTTAGACAGAATAAGCTCATGTCAATTTCAAACTGAAAAGGGTCTTACTAGCTACGACAAATTGAATGGCTTAATACATATCGAATGGACGGCTGTTTGCCAATTTTCGTCACTCAGAACTGGGAAAATACTGGAAGATTATGTTAGGAAATGTGAGGATTCTCCTACGAATAAGAAGTTCCTTTCTATTTATTTATTTTATCGTATTTATTGCTTTGTAAATTATAACGTTATGCTGTGATGAAATAAAATGGTTGGTTTTGGTAAGTGGTAGATATTTTGTGAGTGGTCATTGTTTTTCTTGAAGATGTTTGGTTCTATTGACAATGACCTTTTTTAGTATTCGATAAATATTTTCCAGTAAATCGACTACAGGAAGAAACATTTATTGAACCTTAGGGATTATAAAATATTGATTGCATCGTCGACCAATATTATTATTTTTTCACCATTTTCCGATAGAAATCTATTGTTTTATTGGCATTTTCATTCGGAACAGTTATATACACAGTTTTCCTGTAAATTCCCAACAGTTTGCTATACGAATATTTTAGTTTATCGAGAACGGAAGCCTAGAAGATTAACTTCGGCATGAATTTCTCATAAACATTTAAAGCGATCGATAAGAGAGCAGCATTCTGCTATCGCTAAATGTTTATATGTTTACATAAAATACGTTAGTCGTAATAATAAAAATGGAAAATCACCTTTTTATACTTAACAATCAAATTATTGTAGTGATTATTAATTGATGATAGAAAGAGTGGGAAAAAAAAACTTGAGAGGTGTCAAGGGACACCCGGATGGAACGAAGTTCCTTTCGATTAATTAGTGAAGGAACCAATGTTTATTCTATGAATAAAAAACTTAAGTCTTCACAAGAAGTACATTTTATTTCTATGAATTTTCGTTATATATTGTCACGTCGTTGCCATGGTGAAGTAGCGCTCATTCGTCGTTAACATACTTACTATAGCAAAAAGTGTCGTGACAACTTTTCGTAAGAATTTATTCCGTCTAGCCCCCTTTCACAACGCGCGATAAGGAACTTCGTTCCAATAAGGCAAAGAAGAAGACCAATCCTATGACCTGGCTAGAAAATTATAATACACTAGCTGTCGCTCGAACTCCGTCCGCGCGAAATTAAAAAAAAAAAACAATTTAGTAGCATATGTGTTCTTCCAGACTATGCACTACATCTATGCCAAATTTTATCGAGATCCGTTAAGCCGTTCTGGAGATACCTTCAAACAAACATCCATCTATCTAAACATTCACATTTATAATACTACGACTAGTAAGATTGCTCATTTCTGTAGAAACCTCTAGTAAAGAAAATCATTGATACATGAATTAAAAAAACGATATTTTTTTAAACTGTGCCGTCAATAAAGTTGTAAGAAAAAAATCTTTAAGAAAATTCATTTGAAAAAGTTTGCCTAACTAAGAAATAGTCTCACAACAATATTGTTTATACGTTTCGATTTACGCCATAGCAGTTTGTAGTTCAACATTTTAATTATTGAGTACGGAAGCGAGGCGATTAACTTGGCACGAATTTCTCATAAACGTTATAGGCCATCGATAAGAGCAGGGCGGAGTTGAGGTGTCTCTATATTTACTTGACGCTTGGCCGAGCCTAGTTACTTTTATATATATAGCATCGGTTTATGGTTGCGACTAATGCAGGCAACACATACTAGTTATTTTTTATAACAGTTTTGACCTTACATGTATACCTAAAGTCAAACTTTTGATCTTTTGGTCTCTTGTTATTTACCTACGGTGTGTGTTACAAAAATGTACATATATGTGAATTACAAAATTCGGTTATGTCTCCAAGGTAAAAATCAACATGCAAAATTGTGTTTGGTCTATAGTACGTGCAGTGTTTATTTGTGTTTTGCTTTTATGTCAGCCAAACACACATTTCACTTTAAATATTAGGTAATATCCTAGGATTTCGCGGTTACTTTCTCGTATTATATGTTAGGAAACTAAACTAATACGAGTACAATTAACTGTTGTTTTTACCGTGGGTGTTAAAACCACAATCTCGGTTTAAAATATATTATATCTGTTTCGTGTAAGATGAAAGGGATGAAAATATATTTTTACAGGAATATTGGTTTCAGTAACCAATGGTTATTCACCTAAAACGAAATAAACAAAGACCGTGAATTAGTTCATTGTTGGCACGGTACGACTAATTACGAAGTAACATTGGTGTGATATGGAATAAAATTAACATAATTTGTAACAAGACATATTTTGCATTTGCATAAAAATTTCGCATGTTGAAATTATATTGCGCTACATATCCTGTCGGGTTAAAAGTAAATGTTATTATTTTTTTGTTTAAACGATATAATTATGATATTAATTATCAATTTTATTGGTGAATAAAATGTGATTCCAAAACTTTATTGTACCAAATCTTTGTACAAAAAAGAATCTTTCAAAGATTAAAAGATTCTTCTTCTTTCTTTCTTGTACCAAAGTTTATTTTTGACTTAGTTGTAAAATTAGTGAATAAAATAATATAATAAAACCGATTTATTTCAATGTGCAAAACAACAACTACTACTGAAAAAAACTTGAAAGGTGTCAAGGGACACCCGGATGGAACGAAGTTCCTTTCGATTAATTAGTGAAGGAACCAATGTTTATTCTATGAATAAAAATTTCTATGAATTTTCGTTATATATTGTCACGTCGTTGCCATGGTTACTATGTCGTGACAACTTTTCGTAAGAATTTTTTCCGTCTAGTCCCCTTTCACAACGCGCGATAAGGAACTTCGTTCCAAAACTATATTTACAAACTTTTAATTGTAATATCTATAAATATTAACAATTGGAGAGTCTGTATGTATGTAATATCGAAAAAATCACATTTCAAATATGAGGTGTATTTGCGTAGCTGGCCAAAATCCATTTTTAAAATTTTTGTCTGTCTGTCTATATGTATGACAGTTTGCAAGGCCAAGTTTGTTACGGGTAATCAACGGAACGGCTGGTTCGTTTTTGACGGGACCACGGGCGACCGCTAGTTGTAACAATAATCTGAAATCTGATCAAAGCTTTCGGAATGACATACAGATGTCTGATGATATGACATAATCATACTATTTCACATATGAAAAAATTCTGAACTGGTTCGTGTATTCAAGGTCGATTAATCGATAACCTTTGTAACAGAGCTCGGAACCTTTTCTAGCCTCAAGAGCTTTTTGATAAGGAAGTTTTGCACAGTCAGTGGGCTAATTTAGAACTCTAATTAATATGTACCTGTGAACCGTGGGCTCACCTGGCGAGGGCGGGCGAGGGCGGCCGATGTGGCCCGAGCCTCTATCACGGCCATCGACGTAAACGGGCCAGTTAGTCGCGTGCCGCGCGTCGTAGCACACGTCTCTATGTACGAATTGTGAACGCATGCACCTCTCACGTGATTCTTACTCCAACTGCGTGTTGAATGAACTTTGGTCATGGGACAGGCGCGGTTGTGACTATATTATATGTGAGAATATTTTTGTATTTTGATACATAAAAAATAATTAGTTTTAGGTCAACTTTATGTATGATTAAATGGTTGTTGAGGTATTCTAAGTGATTTTAGAAATGGATTTAAGATTTTTTTAATGCAAGATGTGATAAAAAAGAATTTTAGTACACATTTAATTTAAAGTAATTTATTATTAGTTTTATAAGAAAAAGTTAAGATATTTCCAAACCACTACGACTTGGGGTCCTTCAAGAAGCGAGCATATCTCTTTCTTAAAGGCCGGCAACGCATCTGCAATTCTCGTAGTGTTGCGGATGTCCATGGGTGTCGATGATCACTTCGGTGTTCGCGCCGCTCGTTTGCCCCCTTCTCATATAAAAAAAAAATATTTCGAAGTAACTTTTTAGGATTTGTCTTTTATGTTTGTTCCTGGGTGGAAACTCAACAAATTGGTAGAATGTGAAAAATTATCAGCTGATGAAAAAAATTGTTGAAACTTCATTGATAGTTATTGGATGTTTTGAACAATTATTACGATGATTTCCATAGTAATAAGTATGTCCTAAAAATTAAATAAGTTTCAAGTTGTTTTCAGTGTTCATTGACATAGACGCTTTAAAAGGTTATTTTTGATGCTCTAATCTTTTAATAATAATATATATTTTATTAAATGTACTGTGGCAGACAAAATACACTGTACAGTAGATATACAATAAAGACATTTTAAGGTTACATCTTACTAATATCAAAAATTGGAAATTTTGGATAGTGGGATGTTTGTTATAACCGAATGAATCTGAAAAAAAAAATGGAATAGAGACAGAATACAGTCTGGAATAATGCGTAGGCTACTAATTACGTTTTTTTGTTCTGCGCGGACGCAGACATGCGCAATACTTACTAGTCAAATTAAATCTTAACTTGGAAAAGCTCTCGATTTTTCGTGAACGTGATGAACAGAATTAAATTACTTTATCGTATGTCGATGTTGTATTGTAGGTGAATATTAAATTATCCAAAAACAGTCGCACAGGAATGGTTTTACAGTTAGAATGTATTACGACAGTCGAACCTGGATTAGAGAGAATCCATGGGAACGTGATATTTTTTCGCTTTTTTGAGGCTACTCTCTAACCCAATTATCTCGCGTATGGTTGGTTTATTTTCGTTGAAAATTAGTTTTTCGTTATCACCAACACAAATATATTATGTTCGCGAAACATGATTTTTCGATATTACATACAGACATTCCAATTTTATTAATATGTATAAATAGATGTATTACTTAGAATATATAATAATAAGTTAGTTAATTGAACACAATTGATTCAGTTACAATAACATATACTAACTGAAAAATTTAAAAATATATTCAATTATAATTGTAAAAGAAATAATAATATAAGAATTTGTTACCACGTTGTGTTAGTTTCGATATTAATTAATTTATTTGTGTATTGTTTCAGGTGGTTGTTGTCTACGAGGGCGCGTCATTCTCAAGACGCCTGAATAATTCATTTGAACATTTATCCGTCTTCTTAACTCTCGTCACGTTCAATGACATTGAATATGAAAAATGTCAATAAATGAATCAACAACCAGCAATGTAAAAATTTTAAATTACAGTTACATTTATCGAAAATCTAATACATAATATAATATAATATGTCCTCTAAGATATTGTTTAATAAATAAATAGTTGGTTGAATTCAAACATTTTAATTAGAGTTGAAAAAAAAATGTAAATAGTGTAAAATAGGACAGAATTTTCTTTGTAAAGGCAGCGTAGAAACATCTTAAAGTTATTGTAACAAAGCAAACAATAATTCAAATAAAATGTTGAACATTTTAACGTATGTAATAAAATCGACTCTATGGCATATAACATTAGTGACGTTTTCTGCCATTTTGGTGGTCGGGACAGGTGAATGGAGCGAAGACGCAGAAGATTTGGGTAAGATTTATAACTTTCATTTCAATGCCATGTTATGCATGTTTCGTTATATGTATTTTATATTTCATTAAATTTTGCCTTCATTTAAAAAACGATTTCGAGAGCTCGCTACTTCTTTAATAGAACTATTTCTCAATGAATTCCAAATATCAATAACATCATAAATGTTTTGGTTTTTTTGCAAATGATACCCATCAAAAATACTTGTGTCAATTTGTGGAACTAATATAAATATTTGATGTTATTAATTACGAAGTAAAGAAAAAGGAAAAGCCATTTGTAAGGAAATTCAATACTTCGTAAAGTGTGCTAATTGGTTGACTTATTACTATACTAAATTTAGTACAGCAACATTAGTATTTTGATTCGAGTTTTTATAGTTGGTAAATTTACATTAAATGACCACTTACACCAATAACCTGGATGATTGGATCACCAACTTATAAGTGAGAATACTGGAGTAATTAAAATTAATGAACAGAAAAACTTTAAAAAAATTATCTAAAGCACTCGTAACGTATATTACATAATTTAAGCTTTTGTGTTTTTAGTAACATGAAATAAGCTAGAGACTAGAGTAAAGATTAGACTAGAGATTCTTACAACAATTGAGCGCATGTAAATGTGTCGAAATATCGAGATCTCAGAAACCCAATCATTGTAAGAATTCCATTTTTTGCGAACTCTTAACGTATTATAATTACTTAATTTTTTTTGTGAAATTGCATGTACTATATATATCTGTCTTTAATAACGTGTCTGATGAAAACGTACAAAACCAATCAAGCTTTTTCAACGGCATTTGCCCAAAGTTCTTTTGTTTTATTCGGTTATCTTCAACTGCCATTGACTGTTCCCTTATTGGATTAAGTGTTATTCATGTATTGTGTTTGGGTAACTTAATTAAGTCTCATAAGTAAACTTAGTCTTTCTATATCCTTTGTATTTATAATATATCTTTAAATTTTTTTGGTTAATATCTGAATTTTATCTTTTAATTATTTTAAGACTAGCTGTCACCGGCAAACAACAAACATTCATATATCTAAACATTCGCATTTATAATATTAGTTCGTGGCATGTTTTAAGATCTCTCATTTAATTATTGTAGAAAAATGTAAACATTTTTACATAAAAGCATGTCTACATACGAATAATGAAATTATTTTTGGCGTAAACGAAAATTCTTGAAAATTAAGGTAATTTCCAAGAATTTGCGAAGTATTTAAACAATAAAATTTTCAACAAGCAAAAGACGAACGTAAGGATTTCCAGATGTCACAGCCAGATTTCCATAACCATTGCTGCGATTGCCAGTATGTCAGATGGTACGCGTTGGCGGCAAGCCAAACAATTACAACGACTCGTCAAGAGCCTTTCTTCCACTGATGGGACTTGAAAGTTTGTTACTCTTAAACATATTCAAATTCTTACTCGCATTAACAAACCAGGTAACGTGATATTATATTCCGAAGAGATTTAATTAATACATTATAAAGAAAGTAAAATTGAAAATATTTTTTTATTTTTTTTATAAATACAATTTTATAACACAAAATTGTTATAACCAAGTTATTATCAGATAGTGCTTAACTGCTACAGGTTTAAACTATTTACTAGAGTTCAGTATATAAGTTATTTAAATTCATAAAATCATTATATACCTGCTAATCCATCTATTGTTTTAAAATTGATATAAATAGATGTCCAGTAATTTACTTTTTTATAGTTTAACATTACAGTATTGATGATCCACTACAAAGCAATTGGTCAATTAGCGAATCGATCAAATATAATCTAGTAAAAATTGAACGCGATCACTAAACTTGCCTGTGGCACCTAAAACATTGGGGTATAAAACCGACTCAGTTTGTTTTAATTTTATATAAGCTTTAAAAGCCAAGGACCGGTAATGTAATAGGTTACATGGGAAATGATAAAAGAAGTTTTATCGCTACATTTACGCCAAAAATTCTTTTTGAATTTTTTTTTTTTTTTTTTTTTTTGTGACTGAGTTGTCACTGTTTGCCTTGAGGAGGCATTTACAGTTTCACCGGGCTTGAGGTGGCCGAGCGCAGATGGCGCTTAGCCTAAACCTCGTTTAAGAGTAACTAGGCTCGAGGGCTCCCTCAGGAGCCTCGGCTCGGGCTGTTACTTCGTTATTATTACCGGATTGGGAGGTCACCGAGCTCTTAGGTCGCTTCGGTGGACGCTCCATGGAGTGACTGGGCGCAAGGGCCCCCGAGAGGGGACCTCGGCTTGGGCTGTCACTCATTACGCGTTTAGCATTCCGATTCAAGGGTGCCCGAGAGGGCCGAACCTCGGCTTGATCGGTTGCTATTATCTGATTGCTATTATTAATACAGCTAACATTACTACCACTTCGGAAAGCGTTAGCGCTGGGAGAAGAAGTGGCGGAAGAAACTCCAGCAACGCTTCTACTATTAATAGGTGAAAACCTGCCTGCTATGAGGCCGTATCGCGAGAATGATTGTCGCAGCCGACAGCGACTGCGGCGTGTGATCTGTTTGTGATGTTTGAGCTTAGCCTGGGCGATAGTAATTGCATCGTCTTGAAAGTCAAGAACGTGCCTTGGTCTACGATAATCCCGACGAAACTTACCGAGCGCGATTGGATTGTAGGTGGCGGCACCTACAACAAGCGGATTAGATTTTTTGAATTTGTTCACTAAATATCTTATATATTTGTGTACCCGATTTCTCCCACCCCCCCCTTTTTTTTTCGTCGGCGGTTTCTGAAGTATGGCTCGAAGTCGGTCCTTAAATGCGAAAAGAATTCACAACTGATTTAGTTCGTCGGAAAAAAGCGTGCACACTAGATACAAATAAAATATATTTGATTTCGGTATGACGTCATACCAAGTATAGGACAACTCAGCGTATTAGGAATCCATCTTGATTGAAATCATTGAATTCATACAAAGATCTGTTCTTGGAAGTATACTTTTGGAATATTTATTATTTTCTTTACATAAATAAGGTATATAAATATCTATGTAGTTAATACAGTGTATGTAACGATTTTTTTTTTAATTTTTGTCTATTTGTCAACAATCCGAGTTTGTTTCGGGTAATCACCGAAAGAGTGAGATTGATATTGAAGGATTTTTTCCATCAATAGTTAATGTATGCCGGATTACCTTAAACTATCTAATTCCACGCTGACAAAGTAGTTGGAAACAGCTTGTATTAAACAATAGACAAAAACAATTACATTTTCAAACTAAAATAATAAACGTAGGGAAACACAAAAACATATGAGAAATCCGAGTTAAATTGACATTTAAGCAAGTAACAACGGTAAATTAAAAGAGAATCTGGCCATAGAACTCACTTAAGCTAAAATAATTATTTTGGACGAATATATGGCAACCTTCAACAGCAGTTAAAGTTTGAGTCGGGCGGCGAGTGACGCCGCATATTTGTTTGGCGAATATGCGCGAGTTAAACCGGCGTAAATTAATTACACGTTAGGTCGCTATAATTAAGTAGTTCATGTTCTAATGGTGAGACTTCATACAGATCACATTGTTTTATATTGTGTCAGCAAAATGTCAATATCATATTTAACAACGCCATTCATTTAACTCATTTCGTAATATACACATCAATAAAGTTTACATAGGTATTACCTACTTGGTAAGAAATTATATAATAATTAATTAATAATTTGAAATAAAATGTGTTGCTCAGACTTTTTTGATGTATTTATAACTCAGAATCTTTACTTTCATAGGACACGTAGAAAAACATGAACATCACCTCCCTGGCCTTATCCAACTTACGTGGGATCGGAGCGCAAGCTTTTATAAATCCCAATATTTTGGCTTAATTTTTACGGCCGACCCCTTGCCCGTCGACAACCCTACCAGGAGGAATGAATTTAAATTGAATATTTACTTTTTTAATTAATAAAAAAATTAAATATGTTAATAAACATAATTTATAACCTTAATATTTATAGCTATATTCTTCAAAATTACTTCTAAAAATACATCAAGCATAAATTATAACAAATATAAGTACTAAAACAGTATAAATATAACAAAGCCTACTCTCTTCTCTTGGTAGTGATCGTCATATACACTCGATTCGGGAACTATGGTCATGTTCGTATAGTTATTGTTGTCAAGTGCTTCAGATGTACGACGTCAATTAAACCGGCTCAATTAAAACGATTTTTAGCAAAAAAATCGGAACGTTGAAATAATCCTTTAAGACAGTTTTATTTAAAGAAATTATCAAAGTATATTGTCACTTATATAAATCGTTAGTTTTATTTGAACATCTCCAACATAAAACTAAAAGAGCCGGATATAAAAAAGAGATGGCATCTAAAAGGAGACAAAGTCAAAGGTCACCGCATTTTGTTTCACGTCACTTGTAAAACCCTATTCTGGAATATCATTGGAATTGCGAAAGGTCGTATGGCAATCGGGATGAATTTCTTTTTGTTTCAAATGAAACGGCTAATCCTGGCTATTTGTGCGGTGTCTGTCAAGTGTCGACAACCTGTGGCCGACTTTGAAATACGGTTGGATTCGCTTGTATTCTTCAAAATACCAATTTCTCTGTAGATTTTAAATATTACTTCCGAAGTATAATATATAATACAACAGTCGATCGCGTTGAAACTAAACTAAGTAAAAACTAACTAATTTAAACTTAACGTCGTTGTCAATAACATTTATGATCATTAAGCTTAAATATTATGGTAGTACTCAATCTTATAGTGCATTCGTATGTTAATTTATCTTTTTTTGTAATTTATAATAAAGTATAATTAATAATAAGTAATATATATTTAATAAATTCGTATATAGGAAGCTTAATGTTATAATTATCGTAGTATTGTGTAGCTTTGTAGCACGTAGCAAAATGCGTAGCACCGTAGCACCGTAGCAAAAGCGTAGATAGCATAACTGCATCAAGTTCGTTAATGCTGTGTACACTACTACGGTCAATCTATAGTTAATCATTACGTAATATATAATGGCTAGAACTAATATGACATATTTATACGGTTACTAGAGACTAGAGTTTTTCCGTAGACTACCTATGAAAATACAATGACTGTTCTCACAAAGTTCCATTGTAGTCACATATGAGACATTATCAAAAGTTGTACCGTATTAAACACTGCGTACAAACCAGTATTTCTGGTTAGATGGACCAGTTATGCGGCTCAAGATAAATGGACCGTTTGCCGTAATTGTCCACTCGCGAGTACATTTCATAGGGAATGTGTACACAGAATTATACACCGCACAGAGTTCCGTTTCATTGCGGTTGTATTCTGGTTGAAGTTATTTATTTATTGACAACGGAAACTTTGTATCCGATGTCACACGAGTGTATTTCAGTATTATATGTAAAAAAGTTATAAATATAATATGCTTACTTACTAATTAAAAACATACATCACTATTATAATAAATGAATTGAATATAAAATTATTCGCTGAAACTTTAAGTTTTGACGTAAATGTTTTAAAAGTAGGTCACAAGTACCATTTTAATTTCGTTAAAGTTTAACCCGACTGTTCCATGTTTAAAATAGGTCAGAATCTGCGTTTCAAAACCGTTCGGTTAAATCATATTAGACTGATGTGACACACAAAGCGAGCTAATGATATTTACCTTTAGCTTTACCCCGCTTTTCATCTTGAAATCTATCGCTTTGTGATTTAAAATTGTTCAAACAATCGCTTATCATCTTATGTGCATACAAAAACAAGTATTACTAATCCTAGAATATGTATATAAGTAGAACCGCAGTATTTATTCATGGGCAATATGAATTTCAAAAAAGTTTTTCAGAGGTTAAATCGACTGGAAAACTGATACCGTGGAAGACTGTAAAGTGCAATCTCGAAGTATATTCCAATACACCGGTATCAATACTACTAGTATGTCAAAATATAAAACAAACCTTAGAATCTAGAGAAAACTATAAACTACGAAACAAAGAAAATACTAGAATTTATTTCACTCTTTCAACTTGCATACAAGTTTGTATGCGCGGAACGTGCCACGGCAGTTGAGTGTTGGTTTTGAATATCAATAGATCGTGTGAGTGCTTCAAACAAAGAGCATAATGTTTGATGAGCCAATTGGATCTTCTATGTTAAAGCAATTCCAAGCATGTTTACATAAATCATATCACTTATGTAATTATAATCAATTTATAGTAAGTTAACTATATAACAGGAATTTTTCACATGGCGAAGCTTATTTATTTTACGTGTGTGCATCTTTGTTTTCTCTGTAACTTATTTGTTACGTCACGTACTCCAAAACTGCTTTGAAATTACTGTACCTATTGATGCGGTCACGCTTTATAACGTCCCAATTTACTAAATATTTCCAACTTCAGCTTGAAACTGTATGCGTCAGGTAAGTATTCGAAATTTTCTCTAAAGGTGGATTTCCACTGGAACCACAATTGTTTTGACAAATATTATCATTCCGTAAATTATCTTTAAAAATAATATAGATAACTATATGTTTTAATATAACTGTCAAATCCACCACTTTTCAAAGTCAAAAAGTGTCACAAAATACTTGTTTTATGATAGATGTCTTTTTGACAAGGTGAGGTTTAATAATTTAGTTGTATTTATCCACCGGGTTAGACATCCTTGTAGGTCTCTACAATTCAAATTATGTAAACTAATTGACAAATGAAGCCCACAGACTGAGTATATTGACATTTTAGACGTGTGACGTATTATTGAATCACTCTATTCCCAAATATAAAAGATAAAGCACTTTGTATCAGCAGAAAAATAGCAGAAAGCAATTGTTAAAAAAAGCATTTAATTACAAAATAAATTTCAGTTCAGTTTGCCCAAAAATACCTACCGTCTGAGTATAAAACAAAATTTGAAACTTATATTAACGAAAATTTCATTTCATTTAAGTGTTTATTTGTAATTAAATTCTATTTTAATTGACGTAAATTTAATATTCATTTTCTTCACATTTTATATTAATTAAAATTTAAACTATTCAAGTCAAATTCGGTCAATGAAAGGGCTTAATTGATTTTGAAGGTTAAGAAAACAGATGCGCATTTCTTGTGCCGTTCCAGCTCATTTAGTTCGAGAAACGCTAATTAATGTCCTTTGAAGTATTCACGAAGCGATTCCATCGTGTCGCAGGCCGCTCTGCATCTCAATTACGCCGAACACTAAATTTAAAATCAGGGTTTAATTAAATAAACACGTTAATTTGCTTTCACTTGTTTAACTTTATTGGAAGCGCGTTTTATTTAAAAGTTTTGACAACTGCATTTTGATACCTTTTATAATACAATATCAATAACTTTAACTTATGTTAATTCAGGCACATATCAAAATGACCCTAAAACATTTCAAACAATCAGTGGATATGATTTAAGATTCTTAGAATAGATGCTAGTTTACATTTTTTTTAATTACTTTAAAAAAACTTAAAATATACAAATTTGTTTTTACAGTCTAAGTTATTTGATCTCTAGAATATTTACAAGAAAAAAACTTCAAAGCCTTAGCCTGAAAAAGATTTCGCTTAAGTTATTTTCTATTAAGATTCTTGTAGCCATGCCGAGGAAGTAATTTAATTGAATATTATAATGGAGGAGTAGTACATACTGTGCCGACCCCAAGTAGGGATAAGGACAGGTTGATTATGGTTATTAATCGTTTATATTGAGAGCAATCTAGTTCACTTATTTACTAAATGTAGGATCATAGGGATGACACGTTTTGCAACACTATGTAATAAATAAGTAAAATAAATTATGATTATCTGTGAACATACACTAAATCTGACTCTCACACGCAACTCTAGTAAAATTTAAAAGAAAAACCTTAAGAATAATCCTGAAAAGATGCGGAAAGAACTTTCTTGAGTCCAAAGTGGTGTAGTTAATAAATAAAACAAAAGCTATCGTAACTTTAAAGCATCGTTCTTCAATTATTTTCCTTTAAATTATCAAGTGTTTTCTTTTGTTGTTGATTTTTAAAAGCTTTTTTTTAATACTTGTTTTTAAATGTTATCTTGGAAGTTGTTTTGCGTAACGATACGGGTAGTCCAGATGTACTAGAGATGTAATGAACTTATGAGAAAGGAAGAGATATCCAGTGAAACGGGCTTTGATAAACTGCCTTTTGTTCCCCTTTGTTGCTATAGCAGAGACTTCGATGTTGTTTTGAATTACGACTGTATTCAATAACTTAATGTAAACAAGTTCAACTTTAGCTATAGTTTAATAAATTGGTTTCCCTAAAAAAAAATCAAAACATATAAAACGTCAAACGGTTTTTTTTAAATTATATTGTTGTCATCAAAACTAGAAGTGTGTTCCAATCTGTTAACAGAACGTGTATCTAATTTACTAGATTTGACGCAAATACATACATAGCAAGATAAGTAACACCGTTTTACTAGCTTTTGAATAGGTAAAGTAGACAAATAATAAAAAAATACAAACATGAAATATACTTTCAATTAATAAACTTTGTATAAAAGAACCTTTGTGTATTTGTTGCCAGAAAATATTATAGACGGCGACATATATCCGCAATTATATTAGAAATAAAAAAAAAGAAAATAAAATTATATTTATCAAACTTTTAAACAAAAGTAAATAACCGTGTCACCAAGACAAGTATTAAGTTACTGTTTTTTTTTTTCGAGTTTGAATGTTTTTCGATATTGTTCGCACGGAGACGATTAGCGTGGAAGTTACTCGAACAATAAAAGACTTTACTGTTCAAACAGATAGCAAAGCTTTCAAACGGCTCCCCGGAAAATTCTGAATTCTAAAAGAAGTCATTAGCGAAACGAGAGTGAACTTTCTTGCCCTCGAGAAAACAAATATTTCCACAACTTAGCAGAACAATAATAACATAAAGTTTTATTTGATCTGTCACTTAAATATTGTTCCTTTGAAATGCCGTGATATTTTAAGAGTGAAATTTATTGCTTTGAATTCTTTCCCCGGAAATAACTAGTATCCTCTTTCTTCTTAATGATTTTAATTCCACTGTCCTTTAGATATTGATTGACGGAACTGAGATACGATTTGATTTGAGAATTTTTAGTAGCCTATTGGACATATATTTACTTAATATAGTTTCTTTTTAACAGTTATTCTTGTGTTAATATGTACTACTTCATTGTAGCTGACATTCCAGAACGAGGAGGTTTTTGGGTAACATTGTACGTCGCACAGTCGTGTTGTGGAATTATCTGTCCTCAGTGGTTTTTTGCAAACAGTTATGATTTAGGGGCCTTTAATAAAAGAGCTTACACCTCCCTTAAAATGCAACGAATCTGCAATTCCTCAAGCGTTGCGTATGTCCATGGGCGTCGGATCAAATAATCATACGTGTTCCCCTACTCGTTTGCCCTCTTCTTCTATAAAAAATAAATAAAAAAATAAATAGTATGTAATATATGTAGGAAGAGGATCGGCCATAGTTAAAAAGAAGAAGCTACTTTAAACCGTATAATAGTTTTTAGCAAAATCACAGTACTAATGACAGTTAATTAACCATTAAACTAAACTATGTTCCAAAGTAACAATTCAATAAATTAGCCTTAAATAATAACCGGGTATAATTAGTCTAGGGACCAAATTATAGCACCGGAATAATAATTAATTCGTTTCCACACATTAACTATCCAAAGCGTCTAGGTTAAGCAAGCGAAGTACAACTAGTGCACCGAGCCACGCCAGAGCCAAGACTGCCTTTCAAATAATGTTGCACGTCTTTTATAGCGGCAGAGCTAGTAGTGGGTAGAGTGGAGGCATCGAATGACGCAATCGGTGCACGTGTTGTTTACAGTTTCGCTCAGGTGGCGCGCGGGCGCCGACACGGCCATGCTGACGTGCGTGCGCCCTCGCACGCGCCCCTTTTAATTTTTTATACATCTGAAGTAAGAAAAACATCGTTCGATTATCCTGACAATATTATAGTGTCTGGTCCGGTCCAAACTGACCCTTCAGAGTTATGGTAGTTAGTTTTGGTCCGACCTGAGGTCCTGCAAAAAGATAAAAATTTTTTTTTAGAGGGGCTAGACCGGAATGATTATTCCCTGTAGCCTTTGCTAGACCGGAATTAGTATTCCCTGTAGCCTTTGCTAGACCGGAATTAGTATTCCCTATAGCCTTTGCTAGACCGGAATTAGTATTCCCTATAGCCTTCATGCTGGACCGGAATTAAGATTCCCTACAGCCATTGCTAGACCGGAATTGTCATTCCCTGTAGCATTCATGCTGGACCGGAATTAAGATTCCCTACAGCCATATTATTGGACCGGCGTAAGCCCTTCAATAAAATTTCTATTACATATTTAAAGGTACAGAATATAAATGTTACATTAGAGCTAGCCGACATTGTATCATATTGTGCCGATAAGGTATCAGAATTTGCAGTAAGGGTGTGGTCACTACTAGTCGAGATAGTATCTGAAACATCATCAAGATGGTTATTAAATTCTATATTATCTAACGGATACTCGATTTCATGAACAATGTTATTAGAAGTTCTAGATGTAATAAGACATCACAAAGGGATTTTACATTTTATCACAAAATCAATTATTCAACACAAAATCAAATTACAATCATAGTTATCAACGGCTAGAGTCTAAACTGATTTGCAATTCTAACATCACGAATACAAAATGACAAAAAGGCAGAAATGACTCAGTAACCAGTACTTATCTATCAAGCAGGTAACCGGCAGCGTGGTTGGTTCTGAGTTTATAAGTTAAGTAAACTGAAGTTGAAGTTATGTTGACCTTCCGAAGACAGAATGAAAACTAAACTTGCAGTGTCAGTGCAACGGCTTATATAGGGTAGATTTATAGGATGTGACGACATCGTTGGCGTTAAGGATTGATCAGCGACGACTTCCGTTTTGCCGGCGAGGACTTAACTGTGAACTAAAAGCTACTTATTATTATTATTTTATTTTGTAAGGCAGGTCGCGGCGACCTTTAAGGGCGTGAGTGAGTGCAATAATGAGGTCAACACCCTCCAAGATCTTTTTCGATGATCATTTCGCTTAAGGAATCGAATTACACCAATTTAAAGGGGGTAGGTGGATTGACTGGATGCTGGTTTAAACTATTTGATAATTTTCATAAAATTGCTTCCATTCCGGAAAAAAAGAGACATTTGCTTTTCCATGCAGTTGGTTGAGTTGGTTTAATCGTGAGATGGAAATGGATCCGATCCCACTTCTGATGTAGGAAGAGGATCGGCCATAGTTAAAAAGAAGAAGCTACTTTAAACCGTATAATAGTTTTTTAGCAAAATCACAGTACTAATGACAGTTAATTAACCATTAAACTAAACTATGTTCCAAAGTAACAATTCAATAAATTAGCCTTAAATAATAACCGGGTATAATTAGTCTAGGGACCAAATTATAGCACCGGAATAATAATTAATTCGTTTCCACACATTAACTATCCAAAGCGTCTAGGTTAAGCAAGCGAAGTACAACTAGTGCACCGAGCCACGCCAGAGCCAAGACTGCCTTTCAAATAATGTTGCACGTCTTTTATAGCGGCAGAGCTAGTAGTGGGTAGAGTGGAGGCATCGAATGACGCAATCGGTGCACGTGTTGTTTACAGTTTCGCTCAGGTGGCGCGCGGGCGCCGACATATACTTACAATGTTGACTACGGTGGTTGGACAGATTTTTGTTTATTTGCATTATTCTTTGATTTATTTATATATTTTGTTATAAAGCAAATACAAATATCAAGTCGTTAGCATCACATAAGGGGCAACATGAATTTCACGCGCCACAATTTCACTATACGTAATGTTCAATAAAAAAGACTATTTCTTGCGGTCCCGGGGAGTGTAACTGTGAGGAAGGAAGACATTGGAGTGACGTTAGTTTGATATATGAGAGGCGGCCTTTGTGCGTTCGTCGTTAATACGGAAACACAATGCGACGCCGACAGCCCAAGTGTAGTTAGATTCAAGAATGCCGCACCCCTAACTTGATGGTAAGGCAACAGATCTCAATATACCGTATATTAAATTACTACCTATTGCTTTCAACGTCGCACGTAACTACATACTTTAATTAATTTGTGCAAAATTAAAGAACGTGCAAGATTAGTTCAAATAAATTTGAGTTTTTCATGCTACTTTAATCACCCGTATGTTTTCAATTGTAGTGAGGAATAAAACCTATGGATGTTTGATGTTTCGATAAGTTATGATTATAATTTGAACAGTAAATTAAAAAAATACTGCAAGTCATTTAAATAATTGACTTAAGGTTTACGTGCATTACAAAACTACTCGATCGCCGCGACATTCAATAGTCACTGCCTCGACGCTGCCAAGTGACATATTTAATACAAGATGGACGGTCCACTCACGACGCGGGCGGTGGCAGACGGGTTGATGGCGCATAGACGTCGCACCGTTTACTTGCGCACCGCGCGCCGTCCACCCGTGCAAGCGTGAGTGATATAATGTTTTGTTCACAAATTTAAATCCTTTCCCGCTTTCTCGAAAGGCGAGGCGGAGTCGGATAAGCAGTTAAGCAATGCGCGTTAACCTTAAGGGCCTTACCATAAAACAACTCAGAAAGTTTTTCAAATACGTTTTAGTTTAAACATACGTCGAACCTTTTATACCGTGGCTCTAGCCCCGGCGCGGATTTTCGACGAATCGTAGTTATTGAAATTAATTAATTATGAAGTACTTATACCGAAAGCGTTGTGGTGATACACATTTATGGTGATACATATAATGGCGTTGACGTCAATAATATCAATCAGCGGTAGTCGAAGGCTTAAAGACGTGTTTAATTAAACATTGTCTGTTGTTTGGAGTGATACAGTAAGAAATTAACTAAATATAATGCTTCTATAAGTTCTTACTATGGATTTCGATTAACTGACGCTTGAATTGACGGATATTGTCATCCTTGCATTCTTGTGGAAACAATAAAGACAACTATAGGAATCAACCAGTCATTTTTTTAAAGCAAACCGGAGCCCATCTTTTTTGATAGTCTTTTGTTATCTAATATGTTGATCTTGCACTTTACACTTTAATTTACCTTCAACATTGACGTTGGCGAAATCATCGAAAAAACGATGGGGTCCACTATTAATTAAAAGAAGAAGAACAACAATAGGAGTGACAGTCAGACCAAACTCACTTAACTATTTGTACTTATATTAACAGTAACTAAATAAGTAATCAAATTAGAACTTCCAGGAAAATTAATTCAATACGTGGGCTTTATTTTATTTGGGTAAGCGAAATTGTTTGGTCTGGTTGGAATTGAACGGGAACGTAAGCGTTTCATGTTTTCCTTCGTTAAAATAATGTTTAGTTTAAGTTAAACATTCGAACTGTGTTTTGAATATCATTACAAACGTTAATTTAATACGTATATAGTGCGGCAAACATGTTAGCCCAATCAAATGTCATCGCAGTAAGATTAGTCAGTAGACTTTAAACAAAAAAAACTTGATAGGTGTCAAGGGACACCCGGATGGAACGAAGTTCCTTTCGATTAATTATAGTGAAGGAACCAATGTTTATTCTATGAATAAAAAAACTTAAGTCTTCACAAGAAGTACATTTTATTTCTATGAATTTTCGTTATATATTGTCACGTCGTTGCCATGGTGAAGTAGCGCTCATTCGTCGTTAATATACTTACTATAGAAAAAAGTGTCGTGACAACTTTTCGTAAGAATTTTTTACGTCTAGCCCCCTTTCACAACGCGCGATAAGGAACTTCGTTCCAAAAAATAACACCAAAAATATCCGAAAAGGACATTGTGACAACTAATTGACATTGACACGCTTTAATTACCTATTATTATTTAGTTTCACTTACTCACCGGGACAAATAAGTTCGTCGTACTACTACTCATGCTTGTTTCACTTCAAGATGTATTTAACAAAACAACAATAATTTATACTAGGAGCGGCTTGGCACAGTCACGATACATGAAGCGGCAAGGTTATGAACGAACGCTTAGGAAAGGATATAATTGTATGCACATAATTATTTGTGCAACGCTTGCTTTGTTAGAACGGACACCGGGAACAAAGCGTAAAAGCGAGGCGTGAGGAAAGCTCTTGCGGTGTACGCTATTGTTCCCTGGAAGTATCACATCTTGTAATATTTATATTTTAACACCAACAATTGTACTATTTAATCAGTGTTGAATATATTTATTAATTCTGATTCCGTGTAGGTTTTAATTACTTTAAATCAATATTACAAACGATGGTTACGTATGTAAGGCGGAGCTCCTATAAAAATAAACTTCTGAAATTAAAATTGCAAATATATTAGGTCAAACAAAAAAAAATGTGTAGAATGATTTTCTAGTATCTGCGTGGGAGATTATTTTTCATCTCCTTTAGTTTTGTAGCCCTTTGTGGGACATTATTACATGTTATACTTTTATGTGAAATCTGCGAATTTCTTCACGACATTTTTCTCTCAAAAGAAGTTCACAAAAATCATTTTAAAATTGTTTGCTATTCAAAAGTGTAAGGAGTTGTTCCAGTTAAATAACATCTTGGTGTAGACGGGACGAAAACCGCAGGTGTTTCATTATTCCGTTTTAATGACGTCAGCACCATTGGGTTACGCGTCAGAACGTTTAAGAGCACAAATAATGTTTCCAGAATTATATATACGATTTGTAAATACAAATACGAAGGATAATATCTACTAATATATTCAAGTTCAATAATTTTCAAATAGAATGAGAGAGTTAAAACATGTTTTTATACAGCTGTTTTAGCAGTGGGAATTCAACGTTAGAATATTTAGAGTGGAACGGCTGTCTTATTTTTAAATCAGCCTTCACAGTAACTTTGGACGATTAAATCTTTCAATAATCTAGTAACTGTATAGCCTTATAATTAATATTGAGATGGGTATTACTTCAAAATTACGCTCCGAGATATTAAATTACAAAATACAAAATCGGATTTTAGTAAATTTTATCAAATCGAAATATCTTTAGTTTATAATTAGCAATAACCTAGGGTTTCCAGACGAAAAATAAATGATGTATAAAATAAAACATATAAATATATATTTTGTAGATGAAGATTGTATATTAAATAGGTATCAATAAATAATTATTACGTTGTACACATTAATATAAACCACTAAACGTTGAATACAAGATTAATTATTCTATTGAATTATTATATGGAAAGTTAATACAAAATTTTGCTACGATGTTGATACGTCAAATTTATTTGTGGTAACGACTATAACGCTGGTATCAACACCGACCAATGTATAATAATATTATGTAAATTATTTACCACCGAAGGGGGTAGTAAGTGGCGTGGCTCGTCGCGGAGGGATGTTTAAAAGTTTCATATTCATCGTCAACTTGAATCAATAAATTCAACCCTTTTTATGATTCGCTCATTCGCTTTTATTGGACTTGTACGCGAGTCTAAGCGTGCATCATTCAGCGCCGATAAAAATTCTGAACGACTTTTTATAGCGCATACGAGAATGTCAAATAAAAATTCGCCTTTTCATTTTATACTTGTTCAAGTTACTTCTTACGGAAATTTTACTTATTTTCTAACGAAGTTAATTTTAAATTGTGTTAAATGGAAATTTTATTTATTAAGTCTAATTTGCTAACTACATATCTGGATAAGATTTAAAAATCTCTTGAAAGACGCGCATCCATATTATTTCTAAAATTACCTGTACACGATAATTTTCTCTTCATGTCCTCGTTATTTAATTTAAAATTATCTTACAGTGGGTTTCTGAGACAAAAATCCCTGTTTGAAATCTATTTTTATCTGTGTTTTGTCAAACGACGACGAAATGTTTTTAACAGAGATTTTGGTCTCAGAAATAAAGGGTAAATCTTCAAAGTGTTATATTTTTACGCCATTAAATTCGATCAAATG
Source organism: Papilio machaon (assembly GCF_912999745.1). Classification (NCBI taxonomy): domain Eukaryota; kingdom Metazoa; phylum Arthropoda; class Insecta; order Lepidoptera; family Papilionidae; genus Papilio; species Papilio machaon. The sequence goes on from NC_060002.1 coordinate 4,300,615, forward strand.
ATGTGTCATATAAATATAACGAATAAAACAATTACAAGCTGCGAGAGGTATTTAAAAATCGAGCTATGTGAAATGTAACAAAAAACATAAATGGAGTAAAAAAAAAGTTCCATTAATGCGGGGTTACAAATGAGAACAGAGCGCGCGTTATCCCGGTTATCTTCTTGGGAACAGGGACTGCGGCCGACGCCGACGCCTGTCAAGCGAATTTCGTGAATATCCTCTCAACTGTGTTCCATTGTTATTTTTTTCGTTTGTACCTTTTATTCCGACGAATTTTTACTGATATTTGTGACAATATCAAGTGACGCAAGGGTTATGTAACTTTTATTTATTCTATGACGTAATATGAAAGTGTAATTAATGGTGAAAAAAGTGACATATTTATATTAGAGTTACATCGTCAGTTCATACAAGTCTCTGACGAGGAGCTGTAACTTGCCCTACATAAGTAATGACTACTCCTTAGTCCTGATGGCCCAGTACGGATTAGCTGGCTTTAAACACATTTTTGAATTTATTAGCAGATAATATATCAATCAAATAGACATAGAAATTACTTAAATTACAATACAAATATGATTTTTTAAATTGTTACCTACCGAGTAGGTATTATTAAATAAAACATAAAGTGACTTAAAATTCAATACACAAAACAGACGGGTTTCTTAACAATAAGAGCAATGTAATTACTTAACCCTTTATTACTTGTACCTTTTAATTATTAAAATGGTATAAAACAAATGTTTCGTAAGTTAACCGCGGAGGTAAATAATGCGGGGTAACATCAGCGATTATGTTTACAGATAATACGAGCCGCTGTTATTTATAGACCCGATAACAGGCACGATGATTTAAGGAATGTGGATAACGTTAGCGATATAATATTAATAAATAAATTTATCTACTCTTTAAGTTTATAAGAAACCCGATAACAATTAGGGTTATAATTTTGTGAACATTCTAGAATTTCTTCGTATAAATTATCGAATACAGTGTAACACGCTTTATACATTAATATTCAGTAACAAAGATTAATGTAAGATGTATTGGTTTAAAAAATGTTGACTACTTCAAATTACCGCAATATAATTGCATAGTTATTTATCTCATACCGCAGTATTTAGGTAAGGTATACCCGAGTCGGAATGCTCGGCGTGGTCAATTCATGCATGTAGCATCACCCTCTAACTGCTTACAAACACGTGAAGAAATCATTTGCCGGCTATACGATTATTGTAAACTTTGATATTTCAGTAATGTTTAACGTATATACCGTGTACCTATTGTTATCTCTTTATTTTTTAAACAGAAGAAAGGGATGACCATATATGTTTCTGTACAGGTGATTCTGTAGTCGAAACTCATGGATACATGAAAATAACATTTAATTACTGGCGGTTGTTTTTTCATCACCTCGTTGCAGTTTTATTTCGAAATACTTCGATATTGTCGTTTATAAATTATTATTTCTTAAAATAAAATCTACCTTTTTTTAGTTAATATACATTTGGAAGTGAATTACTTAGAAATAATTTCATGTTTTACGCTGGTATTATTTGTTGTTTGTAATATTCGTAGCAATAAGCACCGGTTTTACGTAATATTTTTTGTGGAGATTCATTTTACGTTAGTCAACTGAAACAGAATGCAATGTAAAATAAACTGTAGTGAAATGAAAAAGCTAAATCATTTCGCGCAGTTCTGTCCACATGCCACAAGCGTTCAGACACGTAACTGTGTGTTACTCGGATCATAAAACATTTGGGTTCGCCCCCCTCCCGTTCCTGCGTACCCCCGACCCCGCAGTGGCCTGGCGAAATTTTGTACACATTTCCGAAATATTGGACGGTTACTTCGTGACATGGTTGTTTGTGAATTATTTCCTGCGGCCCCTGACTTCCGCGGGGACGGGTGAATGAACGCCTGAATGAAAGCTCCAATGTGAGGATTCATAAAATGAAGTTCAGTCACCATTTATATTTCATATAAACCCAAAACATAAAAGATATATATATTGATTACTAGACTTGAACTTAATAATGCGTTGTCGTAAAATAAAAATGATTATACCCTATAATTTTTTAATATTATTTCATCCAATAAAGTTTCGTGGTTTTTAAATATGTTACAAAGAATATTAATCCTTAGTTAACTTTTAGTAATCACAATTATACGGATGAAACAGAAAGATTACTTTTAAAGCTTTCTTTAATTATTACGAGTTAATAACGTTTATTTTAATCTTTAAAACAATCTCATTAAAATCTCAAGTACTTATCTTCATTACATAAAATTTTCTTTACGGCTTCCGAGAACAATATTTTAACCCGCGTAATTTTATCGTTCGAGGTCTATGTTTAGATAAAATTCGTTAAACTTTATTGTTTTATATTAAAATATTTATTATGATGTATAAAAAACAAGCTGTAGCCCGCGACTCCGTCCGCGGAATTAAAAAAGGAGATACCATCCAACAAACATCCATCCATCCATTAAAACTTTCGCATTTATTAGATACGATAGTGTGTGATTTTTAAATACAACTTGTAGAACAAAATGTTAAAGATTCTATTTTCCTAGCCAGTACAACTGAAAATGGGATGAAAATATTACATCCTTTATATTATATATATTATTCTTACGAATCCGATTGTACATTAGTTGTATATTTATTTTTATATTTATTAGGTAATGTGGTTTTTAAAATCATTCACTAAGACTTTTTTATGTGTGACAAAATAAAATCGTTTAATGAAGGTTATTTTAAAAGCGCCTTTTTAAACGACCGCTTATTTTTGCACCGGTTTATCGAAAGCCGTCCAGTTTGTTTGTATAATCATGGTTTACACCTTATTATTTTATACACTACTTTAATTGTGGTAATAATTTTATCTACAACATTTGCTCTACTGCTGCTTATACATAATCTATTTTGACTCTTACAGTTTTTTTTTACTTTTTAATAAATCGTAAGAGTATTTTTTTATTAGAGACATCTTTAACTATATTTAAGAATACATTGCAGTAAATATTTAAAATACATCAAAATATCTTTAAGAGTGTTTGATTTATGAGTTTCGATATCGGTACATTTTTTACATAGCAACGTCAGACAAAACGAAAGGGACGTCGAGTCCCTTGCCCGCCAGTAGAATAGATCGTTAGAGTACTCAGGCTCCCACCCGTTTTCCAGTAATAAGGGCCTCGAAGAAACCCTAGTCGGCTTAATGAGCTCTTTCTTAAGATACCTACGCCAGACGAATTCACGACCTCTTTTTATGAATTGTTGCTCATGTAATTTGTGATTAAAGTGGAAACTCAAGATAATTTACGTTGAATCACGCTATACACTTATTACACGTTGTGAGGAGGTTGTTACAGTGAAAGGAAGCCTTAAGAAGCGGTAGTGGGTTTAAAATTCCTTACTATTTGTGGTTTCGATTCTTGAATACGGCCATTTTACTGATGTATTTTACATAAAATAGACAAGAACTCATAATTTCCTACTAACTGCCGCACTATGCATAGTTTAATAACCAGTTAAGGCTTTACTTAGTGTAGATTATGTATGTATATAAAAGATAATACATATACGTAAATGGTAGTTTTTCCTTAATAGTTCCTTTGATTAATACCCTCACCAGGTGAAATGATTTTTCTCATCTACGGCACCAAATGTGAAAGCGACAAGATTAGATACGTTTTCGTTGAATGTGCATTTACTTATATAATAATTATATTTAGTGAGGATAGCGGAAGCCTCGGAGATGCGTAGGAAGTAATTACTCTCTCTTAATTAACTTTATTATCGCCGTAAGTAATAGTTTTATGGCAAGTTTTAATTAAGTGTTACGTTAAATTTTTATTAGAAATTAATTCATAGATTTTTGTTTACAAGTTAGTGTTTGTATATTTGGTAAAAAAAAAGTTTGGTGAAAAATCTTTTTTAAATCGTTTATCTAACAAGGTCAACAGAAGAATATAAGAAGCTACTCTAAAAATCTGTTATCGAAGAGTTCTATCTATGTTTTTGGATTTATTCTTATAACAATCGATATAGTTTTACAGCACCAATAACGGTGCAATAAATTAGGCACAAGCGCCCACTGGTGGTATAAAAAGACCAACTAAAGTGTCATAGATCGTCTCGCCGTGCGGCGTCCGGTGCCGCCCACTAATACGTTTTTACAATCGTCCGATGGTAATAAAACAGGGATGGGACTCGGATTAAGCTCGTTTATCATTCGTTTTGATGGCCCTTTTTGCTGTAATCATTCATTTTTCTTCCGTCGTTATCTGCTTCCTTTGAGTTTAAATGCCCCTTGTTAAGCCTGACCGATTTTTTATAGCATTAACTCTTTATCGTAATCATTTAACATACATGGACGGTGAATACGTTTTAGAAATAACATAAACTTCTTGATTTCAATTTGATTTTAATTTCTTAAGTAAGTAATAATTTTTCAAATTGATAGATTTAAAATTAAAATTTTGAGACCAAAATCGTTTAAAACATATTGTTATCTCTGTTTTTTTCTAAGACAGTGACAAGGATGACGATATATTTTATACACAGGTTTTGGTTTCAGAAACCAATCGTAAGGCAGTATTACATGCTCAAACTTAGACAGCAATTACAAATTGGATTCATGCACATTCTTATTTGATTTAATTGCTCGCTAGTGTTCAAAGTTATTTCCTTTCGAAGAATTCAAGAACATTATTTTACTAATAGCTTCGAAAAATGTATAGAAACAAAAATAACATTGCATTATTAGATACTGCCGCTTAACATGGGAGGAATTGTGGTCAAGTATCGGCTTACATATTATTACAGAAATTCCTGACTGGATAAAATGAGCCTCTGTTTATCGGATTATCAATTAACACAAGCTTACATTTGTCTATGTTTTATTTCGTTTGTTAATTCCTTTAAAATATTAAGTTAATTTTATATAAAATGATCATCGTAACTTGAAATTATACATAACTAGCTGTCGCCCGCGACTACGTTCGCGCGAAATTAAAAAAAAACTCAATAAGTATCCTATGTGTTCTTCCAGACTATGTTCTATATCCTTGCCAAATTTCATCAAGATCCGTTCAGCCGTTCCGGAGATACCTCCAAACAAACATCCATCCATCTAAACATTTGCATTTATAATATTATAGTAAAAAGTAAAATAATAATAACTAAAAAGCAGAACTGTTTTCAAGCAAACGATGGTATCGACATGAATAAAATAGTCTCAAAGCTAATTAATGTAATTAGTGAAAATGGAACTCGTAGCTAAAATAGAAATGAAATATTTTAAATATCCGTGTAACTTCAAAATGTGAAATGAAAATTCTTGATCCTCTGCTAACTTTTGATTCAGATGTAATAATTTTATCAAAGTTGACAGAGTACAGTGAAACAGAACAAAGTTTACAAAAAAACTGTAACGGAGGTCTCTAAATCAATTAGAAGAAAGACGGTGCGTCCCCGACGGTTTAATAAGAAGTTACGACGACACCGCTCGCAGCCATAAAATGCTGACCACCGGACCCCAACAAAAGACGCCTAGATAATGGAAAATTGTCTAAAGGGATTTTTTTGTTATAACCACTGTACCTACTCCTGTAAGTGACAAGAATTTATAACTTTCTTTTATTGTTGGAACCCAGACATTTTTTAATTTTCTGTGCTGATTTTACCCAAAGAATTTTACTCAGTTGCAGTAAAAAAAAAGATTTAGATAATGTTTAGATGTACTATAAAATTTTATCAGCAGAGATGCCTTGAGAACTTGTGAAATAACATCTGTTTGTTTTTCTTTTACATTTATTTTTAACACTGTCGTGATAAACTTTCAACGTGTGTTAATTCTTCTTCTAATGGATCTCTATTTATGTCAAGCGAATAAGTTCAACGCTAGTAATAGTGGTCCACTCTCGGATGTCTCTTAGCCTCGAGTTTCTTTTTCTTCTAAAGCACATTCCTTCTGCGATATTGCTCATCATTGTTAGTAGAAGATCATATTTTTGTGTCGCAAGATGTGCCACATTTCTCTTTTTTATGGTCTGTTGCAATTAGCGTTTCTTGCCGACACGCTGTAGTATCCGCAGATTGGAAATTTCCAATACAATTCTCTGTCCAATTTATGCGTAGCATTCTACGGTAGCATCATATCACGAAAGCTTCGAGAAATTCTGGGCCAACCAAGAGACAAAATCTTATGTGACAATTTTATGTTTCTTCAAAGAGTTCATCTTTTGTTGCAATGTAAATAAATCGGTTCGGTAGTTTTTGAGTTTATTATGATTATAAGGACTGTCAGTTTTGGAGTTATGACTTTTCATAATATATTAATGTAAAGTTACATAGAGGCAAATGTAAAGTAGAACAGACGACAAAACATCGACACAAAACTTATGTTAATACTTGTCATCATTAATATTACATAAGCTAGCGACGGAGCGTATAAGTTGGATTAAAGAAACCTGATATAGAGGAGCTTAAGTACGTCTTCGTATACACTTTATTAAACTTTCATACACAATAATAATTCAGTATGAGTAGGACACACTCGGATTACGCTAAACCTTTCGGTTATGCCATAAACTTGCCTTATCTCTCTCCTGGGGTTAATGAAATTTATATATCGTTTTATTAAACCTAACGCCATGGACTGGACGATTACAACAACGTATGCTTGTTTATCATTAAATGAATATTTCGTTGGTAAAAGCCAATCTAATTAAAAATATGGTTTCCAGGTTCCTGTATAAGACGTAATAACCGTTAACGGCAATACAAATATTATTTAACGAATAAAATACCACTACTACTAAGGCGTCGGTGGCTGAGGGGTTAAGCACTTGACTTGCAATCTGCAGGTCCTGGGTTCGAATCCCGCCATGTACCAATGTGTTTTTCGATTTTCGATTTACATACGTACATTTATCCGACGTTCTTACAGTGAAGGATATGTGTTTATTTCAATGATATGTGTGAAGTCGACCAACACGCACTGGGCCAGCGTGGTTGACTATGGCCTAGTCACCCCATACTTAGGGTAGGCACCGATTTAAATACTACTAAAATTTGCTTGTCATTTTTATTGACATAAGTACTTATTACTTATACTATGAGATGCTTTATTAATTATTTTATCGGCATCACAAGTGCTAAATAAATATATTATAATTTTCTCGACAACGTAAAGCCTTGCAAGCTGAAGTAAAATAAAAAATACACCAGCTGCTACGGTTCCCGTACAAACTATAAAAGTCAGGAAAGGGACGTGAGGATTCTGGTACATTTTGGACATTATTTTCACACCAACATATCCACATTGAATATATTTAGTAGTAGTTGGTAAGACTCGCTTAGGGTTTTTTCTTACGAAGCAGATTGAAATTACATACTGTTAATTTAATAGGTTTACTTGTGATTTTGCTTATTTGTAAAGTATGACAGGAGTGACTGTGAATGACAAGATTAGAAATCTTATTAATATTATAAATGCGAACGTTTAGATGGATGGATGGATGCATAGATGTTTGTTTGAAGGTATCTTCAGAACGGGTCAACGGATCTTGATGAAATTTATCACGGTTGTAGAACATAGTCTGGAAGAACACGTAGGCTACTTATAAAGGTATTTTTTTAATGCCGCGCAGACAGAGTCGCGGGTGACAGCTAGTAGTACTATAAGGGAAAAATGAGGTATAAAAGAAGAGCGAAACCGACATATACATATGAATGTAGTTAAATAAAGCTCCGTTGTCTCTGCCTACCCCTCTGGGTTACGAGCGTGAGTTTTCTTGTAGTTGCTTGTCGAGGTTTTTTCACTTAGAGTTAGGTACTCTTATTGAAATATATATCTCTACCCAAAATTCGTAATTAAAAAATCTTTATCTTTCAAAGTTAAATATTAAACATGAGTTTAATAACAAGTTAGTAGAGTTTACTATCGCTAACATAATGAAAAGCTGGATTATGCTTTTACGAAATAAAACATCATTATTTACGTTGCGTAAAAAAACGCCACTAGTTGTATACTGTTTGTGAACAAACTTTTATCGTAATGAAAAGTAAATTTCCGTCCGTCGTCTTTACTGAGACATCAATAAAACTATGTCTTGTGACTTTCTCTTAGAAGCTTTACTTCTGATAAATATTTACTTATTCCAGTTACAAGCCCCAAGACGTTAAAAATAAGCAAACAGTTCGTTACACAATATTCACGGTCTACTTAACACAATTATTATTTACTTAAGTATTCTTAATTTAATTAAGTTTTGACACAAAGTTCAAGTAAAATGATGTGCGATGTTAATAATTTGTAGATGTTTTGTAAATTAAGTAGAGTAAGAGTAAATTATGTTACTAGAATGTACTGTCAATAAACTCACTTTATAAACAAGTGAGGTGAGATTTTATATACATACTCGTGAATAGTCCAAGTCTGAACGGTACCTATTTTCTCGACTTTGTTAGCTAGCAATTTATCTTCAAGTATAACTATCAGAACTCATGACAGATTCTCTGTATTCTAGTTCAAGCTATATATTTGAATAAATAATAATTGTAGGTGATACTACTCATTTAGTCACATGGTAACAAGTACGCCGCTCGTTGTTCTAATATAAAAAATAAGTCAATCTCCTCTTTGGCTTCAAGATTAGCCCATTAGCATACCCAATCAACACAGGTGAGCAATATGTAGCAGATACGAGCTGTCAGCATCTCCTTTAAGGGCTTTCGAACCGCTCAAGTCCGACACAGCTGGCAAACGTAAAGGACACTTTCCTAAAGGTGTTTAAAGTTTAAAATTGCTTTAAACCTAAACCTCTTAGAAATTAACTACATAATACGTTGATAAATATTCAAACAAAAGCCGCTCTGTAGACAGAGAGGTGCATAAATAATTTACACGTGGTAGGTAATTTTAAAGTAGTCAATATAGTAGTCAAAAAAAAATATAGACTTTTTTTTAGTTTGTTGGTCATTATATAAATGTAATTTTCCACCATTTTTTTATGATATAACTAAATTATAACTTATAACTAAATTAGCGCTTGCTTTTGCTAGTACGATTTCAGAAACAAATTTTCCTTTAATGTAAAGTGGTCTAAAATTACCTAATTGATAATCAAAATATGTCAAAAACGTCTTTTCACGAAATCAAATGAAATCCAAACACAATTTTAACCGGATATACAAACAAACAATTCATTATTGTCAATAAACTGAGTTACTGTATGTTGCTAAACATTTTCCTGTTTATTTACGAGTCGCGATGTAAATACAATTCCAGTCGTTTAACAAATAAAACCTTTGTGTTCTCAAATACTCTTTACAATATAACGGCTTAATCTTCTTTATAAAAGAAAAGTTGGTCGATAGAAATTGTTTTACGTGTACGTGTACGTGCATTTTGCATCTATTTACGACAACTATTACGACGTTGATGTTGAACATTAAAGTTATATATTTTATTTGATTTTTGTTTTTGAACTTTAATTTAATATATCTATATATATAACAGAAAGTCGTGTTAGTTACACTATTTATAACTCAAGAACGGCCGAATCGATTTGACTGAAAATTGGTGGGCAGGTAGTTTAGAACCAGGAAACGGACATAGGATAATTTTTACCCCGTTTTCTATTTTTTATTACGCGCGGACGGAGTCGCGGGTAGAAGCTAGTATTTAATATTTTCACTGTTGAGAGGATAGTCAGCTGGGATAACTAGTTTTTAAATTAACTTGAATACTAAGTAAATGTAGACCTATATTTATATTAAAGAATACTTTATCATGAGTAAATTGACAAAAGAAGAGTAATTTTAAACCAGTAAAAATCTCGATAAGAATTTAGAATATGGAATAATGTCACGCGGTAGATTAGTCGAATATCGTTCAGGTAGAAATGCTGTTCGCGTAATGCATTCGTGCCCCGGGCTCGGGCGAGTCAATTCCGTGCGGTCTCTCGCCGCGTCCGTCGCTATTAGGTGTTAACTTGCACGCCGAAATGTGGTCTCCTATATACGATAAGCGATCCACAATCCTATACGTGTCATGCATTTGATTGTCTTACCAACACAGGTACACTTTGATTAAGTCTAATATTGCAGTTATGTTCGCGAATTTTGTGTGGAAGATTTTGAAACAACTTTTTTTTAGTTTTTGTCTGTATTTATTTAGTAAACCCTTTCAATTATTTTTAGGTCCTGGTTTTTGTTAAATTTGAGAAAAATATTTGAACGTGATTAGTTAAGTAAACTTTACTAAAACTATCCAAATATACTATAGCATATATTCAAGCACCATTTCTCGCATTGTAATGATATATTGAGAAACTTTTAACATACAAATTAATGTATTTACTTCAAACTCGGTATAGATAATAATAATTGCCACACCGCCGGATTCTCAGATAAATTCATAGTGATTTGCTTGGAATATTCGAGTTACATTCCCCGGGCGTAACGCGAACTTACGAACAAAGCATCTCTTGTACCGTTTAATACTAAACAAGGCTTCGCGCCACCGCCAATTCATGCCAACCGCCACTTCCCTGAATGGCCGCACTACCTCATTCCAACTAATTGTTACTGGAAAATGGTAGAACCAACTTCTAGGTATGCGTTTTATGTTCAATGTTAATTAGATTTCGGGTTTTGATTTTATTACAAACATTGTTAAATGCAGTGATAGTTATAAGTTATCATTGCATCATATCATAGCATCGCGTTTGTAAATAGGATTCGATTTTTAGGTGTGTATAAGGAATACAAAAATTTCACGTATAGTAACTGCACGAACAGTAATTAAATTTATTGTTGCTTTTATTTTCAATAATCTTAATATTATAAAAGAGAATGTTTGGATGGATGTTTGTCAATATGTATCTTCAGAACGGCTGCATAGATCTCACTGAAATTTGACACAGACGTAGAACATATTCTGGAAGAACATATAGGCTACAAATTAAGTTTTTTCTAAATTCCGCGCCAATGGTGTCTCGTCCAAAAGCTATTAAATAATAAAGGCAATAACATTATTTAAATGTTTATTTTAAATTGTCTAATATCCTAACTATGAAATGTAGGTTTAAAACTACGATTTTAATGAAATTGTATTGTTGATATACTTTAAAATATCCGCTTATAACATAAAGCCGTGGAAGTTAAAATTTCGCGCTACCGTCGCGTCGCCTTGTTGTGTTGCGATATAACGCTGTAACTTCATTCATGAAGAAAAGCAAAGTTGCGAAATGTATATTTAAGGGTACAAAGTTAAACGCGCCTCGCAAACTCCACGGTGTAATGCTGGTTTCACACAAGGACTGAATAGTGAGACAGGGCCGTAGACACTATCAGTACTACACTATCAAGTAAACACATATTGCTTGAACGCATACACACAGTAATAATAATACTGAGCCCATAAACATAGTGAAATTCGATCAGTGATATCGCTATTAGAATCGACAAGATGTAAAGCAATGAATATATGACAAGCATGTGACACATCGAAAATTGTTATAATTTCCATCTGTTCTTGACTTTTCAATGAGCGATAGCGTTAACCAAATGTTACTTTGTTTAATTGGGCAGTGCCGTATCTGCGTTACATTTAACAATAGTAGTGTACTATCCTGCTATACTGCGCCACTTTCCTGCCCTTGTGTATAACTAGCATTAGACAACGAAGCGAGCCGGCGACCGACAGACGAGACACTTTAGAAATTTTAGAAATTTTCTCACAAAAACTTTGTAATATAGAGTCAAGGCGCTACTCGGACGTACAACATAAATCATTGAAGTTGCTCTTTGTTTAAATCAACCCTAACTTTGTCGAAATGACTTACCTTTAAAACAACGAGTTAGCAAAGACGTTACAGTTCCTAAATTAAAATAACATTCCCTTAGTTTGTATAAACAGTGATAGAAATGTTATTCTAAGTTTTGTAGGTCACAGAGTCACTTCACACGGCGACTATAAAAGCCTTAGTAAAGGCCTTAAATAACTTAAATAACAAAACCACTTAAATACGCCGAGTTGAAACAGAAATAGATAAATGGATACAAGGATTTTGTCTTATTTCTCCAAGTTTAATTTTTATTTTTAAGATATAGTAATAGATGCAATACTTTGACTGTTAATTTTCTTAGTTTTTTAACTTCACTAAAATGTTGAAACGTGAAAGTAATAATATCATAGTAAACTAACTTTTGCCCGCGACTTCGTTCGCGCGGAATTAAAATCAGGCTGAATAGTAATACTACGTTCTGTACCTTTGCTATTATGTCGAACCGTTGCAGAGTTATCGAGTAAATATGTGTATAAAACGTACCTATGTAAACTATATGCATTAGCGGAATCATATGTAGCCTATGTGTTCTTCTAGACTATGTTATACATCTATACCAAATTTAATCGAGATCTGTTTCACCGTTCTGGAGATACCTAGTCATAAACATTCGTACATTCATTCGCATTTACAATAATAATTAGCTGTCTCCCGCGACTTCGTCTGTGCGTAATTTAAAAAAGAACTTAATTAGTAGCCTATATGTTCTTTCAGGTTATGTTCTACATCTATGCCAAATTTAAGCGAGATCCATACAGCCGTTTTGGAGATACCTTCATACATCCATCCACACATTCGCATTTATAGTAAGAAGAGTAAGAAGTACGATTCTTCTTGGTACAGTCATTTAAGTATGTTAAGTATTAATTATTATTTCAATATGACATAAAATAACTTGAGATTAATTAAAATACATAAACCGGTTAAGCTGCAACCGTTAACTACAAGATTTGAACTCTAGTTCTCGACTTTTATTTTACGTTTAAAGCAAAAACTGCTTGACATGCTATTGCGTTTAAAACTTAAGTTGAGGATTGAGTTCTGAAAGCATTTTTTTGAAAGGAAAAAGTAAGTTTGAATACATATAGAGGTACCAGAATTTTATTCCTATTTGTGGATTTTATTGACTTTGAGAATTAATATGAATAAGTCAACTTAATAATATTGTATATAAAGATTATAGTATTTTGCAGTTATGGCAGAAGTTAGGTTTAATTGGTTAAAAATCATTTAATGACTCTACGGGTCAATTGCGTTCCTCTTTATTTCAATCGCATTGCAAGCAATTAAACTAACCAAATTATATGATAAAATTTTAAATAAGTTCCGAAATACTATATTTAGAAAACAAATCAATAAAAAATTAGTATTTCTTTTTATTGATGTCCATAAAAGGGTCATTACTCGGTTCTAAGTATTGTGGCAGTAAAGTTTGAGGTGAGGAAGGTAATGGGGCATATTCAGAGATTTCCGTATGATTGCGATCCTGTGCGTGACTGCAACGCACCGGCTACTGGGTAACTAAAACCACTTTTCCACTAGCACTATCTATCTAGCCGCGTGAGACTGAGTCCTACCAGAGGTAATGGTTCATAATATTTCTGAAATATAAAGCATGTCGTACTAGTCTACTTGCTTAGTGCAAAAGAGGTCTAACTCCAACGACCTACCTATTAAACTGAGTTGAGTAACTTTGGTAAACGACAGTTCGAGTTGCCCGCTATACTATTCAGCAAAGTTGTTCCGAATTAGTGAAGTAAATCTATTATCAAATAGAGTTATTTAACGGCCCGTGCAGATAGTTAGATTATTTTTCTTGATTGTGGATGAAGATTTGATTAGTTAGGCAGTTTTGACAAAAAAAAAGACAAAATATGTAAAGTGTGATATGTTTCTTTAAGTAAAATGGTGCACAATTTTGGTAATATCTGTCAAGGAATGGATGACCAGATAAGATGATATTTTTGGTGACTAAACAAAAGAACAGGACGTACGCTTAAAGATTAGAGATATAAAAACTAATGACACATGAAATATATTTCATAATAACTCAAAAACAAATTTATATTCACGTTGAAAACTAGAATTTCAATTAATTTCAATAATATTATAAAAACGTATAAAGTATTGCAAATTATTTAGTTCTACGACTTTTGGCGGCTGTTGAATTCCTTATTTCGCTGGGACGGAGTGTTTTTATTACTTTCAATTAAGTAACGACCCCGCCTAGTTGTTAGTGTACGTCATAATTGAAAATTAAATTAGAGTGCTTTTTTATTAATTTTATTTAAAAATAAAGTCATATTTTGGAGGTAAAAATGTACAAACTCAGTGGTTGTGTAAAATAAAAAACAGTTTCTTAAACTAATTTATCAAAAACAAATGAACTCTAGCTTCAGGTGTTTCAAATATTTGTATTATTTGCCGTGAAGTTTTTTGTGAATGATGTGTGTACTTCACTGGACATTCTTCAAATGTTATATTTTTCATATTCAATCAGTTCTTAACGAAAGTTATTATAAGAAAATCTTACTATGAGTCAATATGGAATGTGTGAAATTTTCAATTTAACAAACTTTAAGAATTAAAAATATAAGATTAGAAAAAATAAATAAGTCCAGCCATTTGTACGTATACGACCTTTGATATTTGTGTGAAAGTGAATTTTATTTAACAAACTACATATCTTCTGTGACAGTCAAATTGCGTTACATTGAGTAACTTTGTAAACTTGCGGTTACATGGATCTGGCTACCTCATTACATTGCGCAGGTTGAGCGCACGATGTCCCAATTTCGTGAGAGGGCGACGTTATGATGCGTTAGTCTCTCTGAACTACAAATTACGTTCACCACATGAATATATTGAAGTGACTGATTCCAGATTAAAACAAGAATGTTTGTTACTATCAGAGTATCAACTAACTGCAGGTTAAGTCTCTGATATTGTACCACCTTCATTAACAATAGTGACATATTTCTTGTTTCTTTTAAAAAATAGAGATAACAATAGTATTTTTGTACAGGTATCAACAGTTATAAATTCGCAGTAATAACAAATGTTCTTGTAATGTGAAATTTTTATGGGTTAATTGTAAAATATACATTTATTTATTTCTATTTTTATCATAAAATGAAATTTAAATTGGGAATGTAAAATTTGTCTCAAATTTCACCAAGATAATATTTTTACTAATTAAAAGTCTAAATTCATGAAGAAAAATGAATTGAAAATTTTAATTAGATAATTGTTAAAATAATGCTTCGTGTTTGTTGGTTTGGTGTATGAATAATAAATGTAAGTCACGCGAAATCTTTTCTGCGAACATTTTTGAACATATTTCGTAATATTTTTAATAAATTTAACAGTGCTATATTATAACTAATTATTAAACTAATATTTTGTTTTCAGAAAGTATAATAAAGTTGGTTTAAGAATTGATTTATCCTCGCTCTCTTTTTGAACGTACAGTCGATTTTGTACGCGGTGTTTAAGATAAAGAAAAAAATGTTTGCATTTCGCAAATAAGTCAATTTCCACTCCTTCTTACTATTAAACAATTAGAGTGTTATCGATGATCTGATTAATTAAAATGTATGTAAACGTTTGAGATGATCAAACGAATGTCTTTAAAGTGCAATACTACCAGCAAATCCCACTGTACATCGGTAGCTTTTTTTCCCTTCAGATTATTTATTTCAATTACAATACAAAATTAATATGCTCAATCATCTCTTCTATCGATATTAAATCACATTCAGGAGATCAGTACAGTAATAAAATACGCGCGTAAAATAAAGTCCGATCACGTGCACCGCAGCTCGGCAGTAGGGGGGTGGTTCCACACAAGCCCACTGACCGATTTGAAATCTTCACGTGAGATGGATTTTGAATGAATCGATTAAAAGTTTTATTGTAAGCATGAATTGATGCAATATTGAACGTAAGTATACCTATAAATATTACAAAATTTCGAAATGGAACATAACAAAAGAAAAATCAAAAATCGTTCCGTGGTACTACTTCGAAATCTCTATCGTAAGGAGAAATAAGAGGGTTTGTGCTTTAAGATGAAGAAAAGAACTTCTTAAGTTATCACTAAATTCT
Organism: Papilio machaon; assembly: GCF_912999745.1. Classification (NCBI taxonomy): domain Eukaryota; kingdom Metazoa; phylum Arthropoda; class Insecta; order Lepidoptera; family Papilionidae; genus Papilio; species Papilio machaon. The sequence goes on from NC_060002.1 coordinate 4,316,593, forward strand.
CTCACCTTCGCACATACGTCGTGAAAAAAACAATGAGCATTATCGAACACAGTATTGGGGAGTCTGTAAATCTTAATAGAACCAATTAAAGGTGAGAGAATTTAGTGATAACTTAAGAGGTTTTATCACATTTATCACACTTTACATTAACATGTTGTATTTTTAGAAAGTAATGCCTTTATTGTATTATGATCAAATTAATTTTAGACAAAAAAAAACATAAATAAAACAAAAATAGTAAGTACTATTTTGTTATTTCGATCGAAAATATAGTTGTAAAATGTTTAACATTGTAGTTACATAATCACAATATCTTGATATGGCGTAATAATAAAAAAAATATGTAATTATCGGTGAGTAGATATTCTTACAAGGTTTTTAGGACGTGAATCAAAAGTATCGCGTGATCGAAGTCGTTTCTAAGCCGGCACATTCGATATGGTAACGTACTATACATGCAAGCCTTTATATACAATTCATGCCGTCTAATAAGCACCTACAGCTAACCGCTCCAAATATTATCAAAATAATATCGTATTTACAAAACGTTTTTCGATATATTTACCTTAATTTTCAATAGAATAGTTTCGAACTGAATAAAAAGCTTTTGTTATTATTTTGTGACGTTAAACTTTAACTTTACGTATGTATTGGGACATTTTGAATCTCGTCGAGCCGGAGCATGCAATTGAGGTCGCGACAGGTCTATATAGTGGACTTATTTTTGTAACTAAGCAGAATAATAGAAATATCACCGTCTTTAACTACATAGCGTCAGGTCAAAGCGGTTTCGCTTACTAACTCAGCAATAACAATTGTTGGGAGTATCCAATATCTACTGATAAATTAGCATCATAATAAACTTAAATCCCAAAACAATAATGGTACAGTATTACATTTGTATCCGACAATTACTCTAAATCTTTTTCATTCCCGGCCCAGTCCTGTTGGAGCTCCTTTAGATCTTCTCCGTCACCTTCTCCTCAGAGATACCTTGGTCACTCAGATATAATAAAAACACATACTTTAAACTTTAATAACTTCAAAAAGAGCGCATTGCTACCGCATTTACTGTAATGGAAAGTATTTGTGTTAGCCACGACTCACGTGTCGTCGAATATTTCACGGGGCGCCGCCTCTTCCGTCGGATACGACACAAATTATCATAATGCACGCCTCGTCTCGCCGATTCCAACGTTTCACGCAATAACGAATACAGCAGTAACACGATTTACGTATAAGGCATATTGAATGACGCGGCTTACATGTATTTAAAGACATTGCTGAAAATTTCAATGGAATTCTTCGTTGTAACCGGATTACGTTACCGAGTTGTTTGACGTTTGTAAAATGTAAGTTTTAAAAAATGTAATAATTTACAAGATAAATCATTTTAACCTTTGGAAAAACCCTTTCCTATTCCAATTTGGAAAGCTTTTAAAAAAGCCTTTTCCTAGTAGGAAAGGATGGGAAGGGGAAGTGAATTTGGCGGAAGAGGGGACGCATAGGAAGGAGAAATATCGTCTTTCTGGGCATCCCCTTCTCCGTAGATTAAAGGTAGGCAATGCATCTGCATTTGCGGATGTTTATGCGCAACGGTCGCCTCGCTATTACGGCGAATTCAGGTGGTCGTTTGCTCGTTTGCCACCTTTTGATTTAAAAATAAATAATAAACTAGCAAGGTTGCATATTTTTTGTAACTTAATCATCACGATATCTTGTTACTATTGTTTTATTATTGAATACTAGTACTGTATGTTTTCTTATATTACAAAAAAACAACATAATATTATTTTTGGTACCCAAATCTGAAATACGTATACATGGCCTTTTTTGCTGAAATTCTGCGGCGTATAACTTAAATATAAATTGTTTCATCTCGTACAAGTTACATTTGAAAAGATTGATATAAAATATTTACAAAGAGCAAATGTGGAGCTCCAATTAAATACTCCGAGATAAATGTTGGCTCCGGAAAGGTCACGAATATAAAGCGCATATTTTTTTTTTTGTTAATTCTGAGAAGGTTCACAAGTGATAAATTAAAAAGTGTACTATTACTGCCCCTATAGTCGGTGACCATAGAGTAGGAAAGATGACTAGTTGGTCTAATATTGGTCGGTATATTATATAATATGTTATGTATCTGCATCTAGAATTCTCCTTCTTTTTTTTCAAAAAAATGTATCAACAAAATTTCAAGTGGGAACTCACTTATGTAACATTTTTTATACTTTTAATTTTAACTACGATACGAAATGGAGAAACCATTGTCTGTTGTATGACTAGAACGGGTTGAAAATGTATGTTTTTTTCGGTAATGATTTAATACAATATTTCTAAGATTCATTACGGAAAGGGTATGAAAATATGGCAGCCCTGTCTATTTATTTTGGAGAGCTAACTCCACGGCCGCTTTCATTAACTTACTTTCATAATGAATAAATGTATTACGCCAGAAATTTTTCCCTTCATTTTTCTTCCGTCTTATTTTATCAAATTTGAAAAATCATCCGAGCGAAACTTTATTTACCGAGAGCTAACAACAGGTTTTTTTACCGACACAATGGAAATATTTAATTTTGTCTGCATAAATGATTGCTCAATATTTATACTTTTAAGATTTTCCATTGTTTTTATGATTTAAAAAACAACAAACTATTAATATTTCAAAAACCAAAACTGTTTAGAAAAAACAGACTAAGGACATCTTTTTGTACATGTGTTTTTCTATCGCAACCAACAGTAAAGTTGAGCTACTATATGGGGCGTAGTCTCAACATATTAGGGTATTATAGTTCCATTGAAAGTGCTTCTAAAAAATTAACTCATTTTGATATATATCGCTTGACAAAGGTAAATAAAATTACTTGCCTATCCTACCTTCGTAGAATCAATTTAGGTTTCGCGTTACATAAAAGTAAAATTGTTTATTTAAACATGTTTTGAAAGGGTTTTAATTAAGTCTTGTTAAGTAATAATTGAGTGAAATTATCCCTCTGTTTAACATTATACAACGTAGATAATAAACAAATTGAAAAAGTTTAAATAGATTTTATGAAATAAATAAACGACAATGTTTTTGAATCTATTACAATATATCCATGCAGTCACAATGGTCCTACTGTTGGACGAAAACTTATTTAAGAATAAAACAGAATGATTAACTAAATGCATAAGTGAATGAACGAATGAATGACTGTTATAAATGGATAAAACCCAATTAAAAAAACAGTTCCACGATGTTGTTCGCTTTCTGTCTTCATTAGAACATTCATTGTTTGTTATTATTATTTTGGTTATCCTTATCATCTCATCTCATTCACAGTTGATGTTTTTGTACACAGTATCAACAGTGGATGTAGACGCAGTCCTCGGTCGTACAGCCTCGCTACCATGTGACGTCACGCCAGACACAAATGAAGATCGTGTCTACATGGTGCTCTGGTTTAGGAAAAGTGGCGGCAAGCCAATATACAGGTAATTATAGTCAGCTCATATATTTATACTCCTTAAACTAGCCTAGATTAGGTGTGATTAGGCTTTGTTTACGCTGATCTAGTGTGGATAAGTTAACTTCACGCATAACTTTTGGGTTTTTCAGTTATAATGTTTTACTTTAATGTTTTTCAGTTACAAAGTTTAAGTGAGAAAGCATCATTGATAATGTTTATTTAATTAATACTATTAAGACAGGCGTAATGAACCATTCGCGTTGCCTTAAACGGATGAACGGAAGCCGAGTCGAGTCGATCCAATTAGCTTTATAAAGTACACGTACGAGAAAATACACTTAAGACGTTTCACGCAGGTCGTTACCGTCGTATCACCCCTGACGCTCGCCGCTCGCGACCGGACGGAAATGTTTTTAAATTTTTTTTTTCAATTCAAACACATAAATTTCATTAATTATGTAACACGATTTTCTTAAACAAAAACAACAATGTAACATTTCTATTATATGGATGAGGAAAGTTTATAGGGTGTTCTTTTTTGTCGATTAAATGATTAATAAGGTAATTTACTGTGATAAGTATCTGTATAGGTATAACAACACGATGTAGCAAATGTTTTGGGATTCATTCCCTCGTAAAAAGCATACTTAAATTGTTAAATTTACCTGGAAACAGCGGGGTGTACAATAAAATCATCTTTGTGAAAGCTTCTTTGCTTCATAAATTAGAATGGAGGTTGGGAAATTGAGAAAACGTAGTCAGTCCGGAAATTGAAAAACTTCAGATTTTTCGAAAGTATTTTCTTTTTGTCCAGATAATAAATTTATGAATGTACTATGTGACAATTTACGAGTTTTATATACAAAACAGAATAAGCCATTATTAGATCGCCCTTAATAGAATTTCACTTTTAACTTTCTTTTTATGATTTTGGCATTTCAAAATATTTATAATCTATGCAACACTTGTTCACTTAAAAATTATCATGAAAATGTACAAAGGTAAACTAATAACTTTCCTTCTTGGTTACTGAAATTTTCCAGCTTTGACGTTAGAGGGCGTTCATTCAGCAAAGCGCTGCAGTGGTCGGATCCGGGGGCTTTCGGGCCGAGGGCCTACTTCGCGACGATAGCAAAGCCCGCCTCGTTGACTCTTAGCTCAGTGCAACTAGATGATGAGGGTGTATACAGATGTCGCGTCGATTTCAAGAATTCACCAACGAGAAATTTTCAAATTCGTCTCATCGTAATAGGTAAGCAGTGTGTCTTTGATTTAAATAACTTGAACATGAAAACATCTAATGGAGTTTAAATCTATTTGTATTACTACTAAAAAGGCTTTGCTTTTTTGAACGAGATAATCTCAGAAACTAAACAGCATAATTTTTAAGACAGGTTGAGGCTATTTAATATATCGGTGCATCCCTTATAATCCGAGTGGTGCGGGACAAATTTTATAACAATTGTTAAGGATTTATGTATGTATGTAAACCCAAATTACATCGTCAGTACGTCTAGTGAGATATTTTAGAAATCTTATATTGCATATACTCTTGATAGAATATGATTAGAGAAATAAATCAAGAATTAGTGTTGTAGAGATCGAGTAGCAATGCTACTTATCATTATTATTACATTAATAATAATAATATTTCAATATAACATGAATTAAACGAAATAAATTATAACGCAGTACATTTAAGCTTAATAAAAATGTCTTGTGGCGGGAACTGGCAACCAATTTAGTTATGAATGAATAAAGGTACCATCGCGACCGGCGCGGCCGGGTAATGACATCTCGTAGACGTTTTAATTATAGTCTATCGGACGATGTCGGCTTGGGATTTCGAGATCGCTCAGGCAGTTATGATAAAAACGTTAGCCCACCAACTCCGCTGATAAAATCTGCAGAAGACACTTCAAAAGGATTAGATGGATTTTTTATTCAAATTGATGAAAATTGTAAGATTAATTTTTGACATGTTTCATATTTAATTTCATACTTCATATTTAAATTTCTTTAACCTGTTATAAAAATCTTAAAAAAAATATTGAAACGTATTTCTCATTGATACATAATGACTGTTTAAACCTTAAAATAGGGCTTTATTTTTATTACAATACGTTTGATAAAAACATCACATTCTGTATTAGACCAAAGAAACTGCTGTTCTTTTAGCCCTAGTAAAGACGGCGACAGACACAAGCGAATGACATCTCATTTTCTATTACACGACGGGTACGCAAATTTCTTTCACACAGAACAAAGCGTTTTAGAGTAAGTCTACATGGCATATATGCAACTCAATTGAAATCCATTAGGCTCCTCGAGCCGAGAGGTAATTTGCAAGAAATCTTTTGTTATCAAAGGCTTTCTCACCACAAAGAGCGCTTTCAATTTCAAAAGCATTCATATTAATATAAAAAACGGGTATATTTACGAGATTCTCACTTCTTTTACCTTAAAGAAAATAATCTAAGATGATTAATCTTAAGAAAAACAACTATTCATGTTTAATAAAGGTATACTAGCAAACCTTAAACGTTTTTCTACCTTTATAGTAGATACAAAAAAGACGAGCATTATGCTACTGAATTTTTAAATACTAAGATTTAAAAATAACCAAATACTTTCTTGACGAATGTCTTGTTTCTAATGATAATATCAAATGTGCATATTAAGTGCAGGTTAAGCCTTCGGTGATGATTAAATTAATAATTGAAGGTATATTTGAGACATGAGTCAATATAGCCCAGATATTGAACTGCAATAAACATTTCAGTACCTCCACATCAGATGCTGTTGTATGACAAATCTGGTGCAGATGTGTCTGGTGTCGTTGGCCCGTTAGAAGAGGGTGCTGCGCTCGTATTAGTTTGCGAAGTACGAGGTGGTAAGTAATCAATTCATGAATTCAACATCACAGTAGAAGTCTTTTCGTAAGACAAACAAGGACTTCGCCATTATGAAATTACATTGCCGTAACTGTTAAATATGTTGTTGGTTCTGTTCTGTTCAAGGAGGATGAGAGATGACATTATGGTTTTATACAAGTGTATTAATCGTGAAAACCTATGAAAACAAAATTTTGAATGTCAATCCTAAGACTTGGTAACAGATATATTATAAAGTTTTGTTATTTTACCGTAATAATTTAATACTAAGTTAAACAACGAATTTATGGTACATTTTTAAATGTTCATCGCGTTCTATCACGTTCAATTTTATTTTTTATCGGCTCATTTCTTTTGTAGTTACATTGGAAGAGATATTCCATACGAATGGGTTTATTGAAAAGTCCGCAGTATAACCGGCATGCTGGCAGTGCGCCAGTGATGCCGCACGGATTATCTCTGCCTGTGCCCTCTCTATTGTTATGATATAACTACCACTTGCTTCAAAAAATTATAAACCTATACGCTGAGTATAGCAATCTAACCTAACATGTCGTTGCTAACGTTGTTAACAGACCAATTGCTTCATAAAATACTAAACTATCAAACATTATTTAAAATTACTCTTGGTATTGCTTCTACGTTGTCCAACATATTTTTATAAACATTTTAATTTATTGGCGTCAAACATAATCGATCCTAAGTTCGCTTTAGCGATCGGAAAAACTTATGTATAATTTAGAGGTTGTTAAAAATAATTAAGGTAACCTTTGGATCGATCTTAAGGATTAAAATTGGATACGAACGTTGTTACAGAATTTTATTTACAAAAGTACCATGTTTAGAAACTTAAAATTTAATAACAATTCATTTTATTTTAGTTAACTAGTAATAAACTTTTAGGTCGACCTGAACCTACAGTTTCTTGGCTAATCAACGGAACCATTGAACCTAAATACATAGGAGTGAAGACAGACACTCATGTTGTTGTCAATCGTTTAGAAATACAGAAACTACAAAGGGATGACTTAAATACTACGTTTAAATGCAGAGCAACGAATACACATCTTGTGCCACCTCAAGAGAAAACTGTGAGACTCGAAATGATTTGTAAGTTATGTTTTTTGATAATTGAATCTATATCACTAAAACCTTCTATGGTGTAATAATTTAATTATTAAAAAAATATATTTTATTAACTAATCTATGAGGGAACATAACGATAGTTTTACTGTTTTGATGTAAGTTTAATGTAAATAATATTGACACACCAAATCTTAAAAAAAAACTATTCCATTAGCGTCTAACCTCTAGTCTAATCATAGTTATTACTCGTTATAACGTAAGATTATATTATGGGCAACCTTCAATACATTACAATATGTTTAGCTGAAAATAAATACTTTAATAGCAGCTTTCAACTAAATGCCAGAGAATAGGCCTCCGAGATACCTTTTAAGCATTAATTTTATTGTCTAAGAGTTTACTTAAAAGGATCGTAGAATGTCTTAATCCTATTTATTTGACAAAGTATGTACTTAGAGTGAAAATGTTACATTACGTTTCACTTTAATTTCAAATGTTGTGAATTAGCTTGCTTATATATTCTAATTTATTTAGAATAATGGGAACACATTGGAATAATGAATGTTTAAAAAATATAGTTGAATTAAAGTCTTAAAGCAAAACTGTTTTTTTTTTAATAAACACTGCACACTATGAGTGCAGTCGAACCTGGATGAGTGAGAACTCGAAACCTTTACTAACGAGAAAAATATCGATGTCCCTTAGACTCTCCCTTTTCCAGGTTCGGCTGTATACATAACAGGTGCTCATGAAACAAATGAGTTCATTTTTAATATTCGAGTTCAAAAATACTCAAATTGTGATATGAAAACATATTCTTATAATTATAATTGATCATTGGTTCTAATGTTTGTTTGTTCGAATGTACTTTTAAGTTTAATTTTCCAGTGTTGCCTGTGTCTGTATCGATGTTAGACAGACCGCAGCAACTGCTTGCGGGGTCTGTTACAACATTACGATGCGTCGCAAAGGGCAGTAGGCCGCCGGCTCAAATAACTTGGTACAAAGATAACAGAAGCTTTAGAATGGATAAGGTAAATTATTTGAATTTACACTACTCAAATACGAATGAAGAAGAAGAACGACTTAAAAGGTTGGATATGCCTTTATATAAGTTTATCGACTGAGAACACCAACAATAAAAAATGTTTAGGTATTGTACTCACGTTTAAGAGAAAGTACGGACTAACCATAAGGGTCAATTATAAATAAACCTCTTGCATTTGAACAAGTAATATTGATCAAAATAATTTTTGGTTTTCTTTTGTTTAAATTAGATAAGCGAACATTACAACGATACTTGGTCTATCAGTACATTGATAATGAAACCTACGCCAGCGGACAACGGAGTTACAATTAAATGTGGGGCTATCAATCCTTCACTGCCGGGCAAAGAGATCGATGATCAGTTTCAACTCAACGTTGTATGTGAGTATTGACATCAAAAATGAACTATTTTACTTATTGAAGAGCCAATAGCCTAATGGTAAAGGGTACAAACTACCGATCGCTCGGTAGTGAATATGATTCCCGCCATTCGACTATTGTGTACAATTGGAATGGTATAATTTTTAAAATTGAATACTTAAATAACTGTTATTGTGACATTCAATAATAAATATTCCTTCTCCATTAGACAGTCCGCTGGTTACACTGACTTTAGGCAGCACCCTCAACCCGCACGACATAAAGGAAGGAGACGACGTATATTTTGAATGTAATGTTAGATCAAATCCTAGAGAACATCGGATATCATGGTACCATAATGTAAGTATGTACGTCTCCAATATCACAACAGTGGTAGACGCAAGCAACACAATATCTGTTGCACGAATGGGACGGCTCGCCCGGTGCAATACTACGACCACACAGAAGATATGCGTCAAGTGAAAGTAATTTCGCGTACTGTCTGATGAGTGTGTGTCCCAGAGGCCCAATTTTAGTCCTCTTTTCCTTCCCACCCTTTTCTTATAAGGAAGGAATGGGAAGGGAAAGTGGATGTGATGGATATGAGAGACGCCTAGGAAGGGCAAATATTCTCTTTCTGTGCATCTCCTCTTTTGTCGATTAAAGGGAGGAACCTACAGTTGCGGATGTTTTGCGAATTTAGGTGGCCGCTTGTTTGTTTGCCACCTTACAATATATAGTTATGTAACAAAATCTTATTCAACAGTAACAATATAGACATTCAGATAAGGTTATCAGAATATATATTAAGCAGCTCTTATATAGAAGGAGTTTTAGCAGAATTAAACATTTTGATTATTGATAAAAGTACATACCTTTGTTACCGAACGTATTGTGAGGTACGCGTTATTTTCAGGAAACATATAAAATAATGTAATGTGTTGACTTCACTGTATATAAAAATGCTGTATGAATGTTGGAATGAAATTTGTGTTCCCGGCGTAAATGTCAACGTCTGCTCTGCGTATGATTGATCAATGGCTGGTTTCAAGCTATAAAACAAAAACGAGTGTGATATATATCCAATAAAAATCTAATATTCGCATCGGTAACAGTGACGTTGGTTTCTCTACGCAACCATATAATACGAGATTAATAAATAACCCACAGTAGATAAAAAATAGGGTTTTGTTAGCTTAAACTTAAGATACAGCCACGGTCTGGGAATCTTAAAAAAATTACAGACCCGTTTCTTTCTTCTGAAGATCTAAAATAGTTTAAATGACGGTGAAGGATCATGCAATAGCAATGTATTTATATACGTTTTATAATCAATACTTATTGCCTCACATACATTGCATATTTTTAGTTTTTTTTTATATTCATAAACAGGCGCTTGAAGGATCTACAAATAACGCTTACTGCCCTACCAGGACCATTTGAAGGAGACTCTTAACGTAGCTTTTGTTTTAAAAAACTACTACATGGTTAACGTTAAGCAACACTGACATTATGAACTGCATTTTAATTTAATATTAACAAAACTGTCTCTTTTAGGATATAGCAGTTACACAGAACATGACTTCTGGAATAATACTAAGTACTCGATCTCTGGTGCTGCAAAAGGTGACGAGACGCGAAGCGGGGAGGTATGCTTGTAAAGCTGCCAACATCAGAGGTGAAACGTCCAGCGAAGTTGTCATGCTGAGAGTTCAGTGTAAGTGAAAATCGGTTTTTTAGGTACTTTAATTTTATGTTAGGAAGCTCTTCATACTCCAATCCCTGCTAAGATACCACCGCACTTCAGCTAAACTGCTGCTACACTCGTCAAAAAAAAAATTACGCTGCCCTATTCCTCTTATCAAATCTAGTTTTGCGCAAAGGCACTACAACTTTCTTGAGCCTTTGATATATAACCAAATATTAGCTCAGTGCGACATCAACCTAGGAGCTCTAAATTACTTTAGATTCAAAAAATACGCAACGCAATGGCTAATGACACTCGACTACGACCAATCTGAAAATCTTTTAAAAATAAAACAAAAAAAAAAAAGTGAAAAAAAACATCAATATGAAAATAAATTCACATTCATGACTATGTACACACACACTCGCACATACACACCCCACAAATACACATACATATTATTAACATATTTTTGTACTGTAACACATACTGTAGTAACGTAAAATCGTAAATAAGAGAAGGCGCTGTCTCCTGTAACACAGGTTACACCTAGCACAGGTGACAGAGCTCTATTAAATTTGTAAAAATATATTTAGTTCAATATAGAATTCTTAATTTTTATTTTTTATATACAGTTGGTTTCCTTATACTTTGTAAACGTCTATGTGAATACGAAAATATTTTGAAATAATTACTCGTAACAACTCTTTAAGTGATTCTTGTAGCAAGAAGTTTGACTTATTAAATTTTAAAATTAACGGTATAATTACATGGTAACAATTTGTCGAGTGTTTTATCAATGTTTAAAATCTTTTATGTTTCAATTTGTTACAAAACGTTTTCCCTCTAACATTTCATTATAAAATATTTAGGTAACAAAAGGGTCGACTCCAACGATCTAATACCACGACCACACAGATGACAGGTGTGAAGTGGAAGTAATTCTTCGTTTCGTCTGATGCGTGTGCGTGTTGGACATCTAATTTTAGCCCTCTTGCCTCTCTCACCCATTTTTTTTAAGGAAGGTACTGAAAGGGGAGGTAGATTTGGCAGAGAAGAGGACTTAATGGAAGGTTAAACATCCTCATTCAGTAGGAAGTGAGAAACCCACAAGTGCCTACAACACTTAATTATTCATTCCTGAATAACAAACGTCGGATACACTGACATGAATTTGAACAATAAAATGTCACTATACGGTCGGCAGAGAATGAGTTACTGCGCAATAAATATCCTTATATCTGCGAGTATGTATTCAAATGATTGCGGTACGGATCGACGTACCCGCTTCCTTCCGCGGCGGACTGGCCGTCGAGTAATTGCCGAGGAAGGCAGTAACTGTTGTAAATCATCGAAATTATTACCTAATATTACGGCGACTCGCCACGAACCTTTGCAATCTGTTGTTTTGTGGGTACACATTAATTCATAGAGCTTTGTTTTACTTTGAGGCTGAATAAATTTTCTTTGTTGGGTCGGAATATATTCGCAATTATAGTGTGTTGTTGAACAATGTCTAATAGGTTTACCTAACATTTATGCTTTAAGAATTAAAGATGACTGAATTTTAGTCTTAGTCAAGTGATTGAACGTCGAAGAAAACACAAGGAAATAAAAAAATAAACATTTTTAATACCTAAGATGTCTACTTGTTTGTACTTTTAAAAGCATTCGTCAACTATGCACGACTAAGTGTAAAATTGCCATTTTTTATATATCAAATAATCCTTTTTAGAGACAAAAATTATTCGCGTGTAATATTTTTCAATATTTGCATGCATGAAATTTTTTATTCGTCCTCTCCCCGCTGTGAACTTAATAGCAGTGGCGAATGGAGAAAATAAAATTCATCGTAGTCATATCAAATTGCGTTTCGGTGCTTGAAAATATTTTTGTCAAAGCAATACATGACACATACGTTACAAAGACCTTTAAAATAAAAAAAATACAGTTTGTTTTGAAAGCATAAAGTTTTGGAATCTATTTTACAATGAGATGACTAATATCTTATTTCGAAATATCATGAAGTTCGGAAGCACCGTCTAGATGACCTCTCCTTCGTCAGTATGACTGAATTTAATTTTTAGTTGCGGTCTTCCTCGCACTTACTTATTCTATGCTGTTTTTATCCCCAAAATTCTAAAATTCTCAATAGGTAAACATCGGATTAACTCAAGTTCTGTCAGATGTAATCTCCGATTAGTTTGCAGATGAGTCATACCTATCGTGCTGGTACAATGAAATAGAACGTTACAGATGCGCCGGTGTGCAGCGATTCGAGTCCGCAAGTTGTGGGCGCGGCACTAGACGAGGCGCTGCACGTTAGATGCTCAGTGCACGCTGACCCTGCTGACGTCACCTTCCTATGGCAATTCAATAACAGTGGTGAAAGTTTCAACGTGTCTCCAGCACGATTTGGTAAGTTAATTTTAGATAGAACATCGATGACTTGGAGATGATGACTTCGCTTTTTGGCAAATTGGGTCGTTTGCTTATGTGCTACCTTTTACATTTAAAGAATCAATAACCATTCAATTAATTAGTTACTAATATTTGTAACAATTACGACGTAATACTCGTAGTAATAAGTTTTAAGTGCTATCTAGTTTAAATGTTCCATTGTAAGAATTTAATGTGTTTATTAAATAACAGATAAAGACTTCATTGATTTCATATTTTTTTTTAATGTACAATAAAAGGACAAAAGAAGATGATTGTTGCGAAAATTAAATCTCATATCTCTTGATCAAAACGTTTCTCTCCGTATCGAAGCGTTATCTTGTTCAATAATGAACACTGTAAAGAACCAATCAGTTTTTATGTTTCTAAAACATTTTTTATAATTTAATTTGTTTTAGATGAACAAGATGATATGTCGGCAGCCGTCATTTCGGTTTTTAGCGATATCAGTTTTTCTTTGTCCTTTGTCAAAGTGTACTATATAAATATATATACGGTATTTTTTTCTCGTAGGCGTTATTAACGGAAGCACCAGTGAACTTCGTTACACGCCTGCGAGTGAACGCGACTACGGAGCATTAACGTGTCGGGGCACGAATGCGGTCGGTCGACAGTTGCAACCATGTATTTTTCAAATTGTTCCTGCTGGTATGTTGGCAAAAAATATGTATATAAATGTTACAATTTTAATTTAAAAATAAGTTACTTTTTTATCGTAGCATTCACGTAGCAATATTATTGCATCGATGTAGCACTATCGAAGCATAAACGTAGAACGAACATAGTATTCCCTTAACGAAAATTAAAAAACCTAACAACTGGAACTTCATCGTAGCAAGAATCGTAGTATTGTCGTAGTACCTAGCAAAAGCAAAGCACATGCGTAGCAGTAGCGTAGCATCAACATAGAACTAGTGTAGCTGTGACGTTGTGATCGCAGATTGATGTAGGGGGTATTTAAAGTATAAACCCCCCCCCCACATCAGTAATCGGTTCTAAATGTAACAAAAAAAACTTATACAAGACTTTTGGAAGTTATCAGTTGTTTCGTTGCCATTGGAAATTTCTAAAACTTTATCAAGTAGTTCGTAAGTATTTCTTCTTTATGTAAGTTATGTTTTTGTGTTATATTTTTTAAGATCTTAGCTACTTAGGTAAATTAAAGTAGACCGTGAAGATCTAATTTATATAATCTTAACACAAAAAAAGATTCAATTGAAAAGTTTGCATGCAATTAGAAAGTTCGATGACAAAACATTTATCATTATAAAAGTGTACATAACTTATATACAAACAATTACATTAAATGATTTAAAAAACATAATTGATGATAAGTTACGATATATTATCTGTAATGCTTATTTAATAAATTAATTCCAATGTTATAAATATAACAAAACTATCCAGCTCGACCATCGCCGCCACGAAACTGCACAGTACTGGCCAGTAACGATTCTAATTGGAACGAGGAAACGTTTAAGGATGATATTGAGGATTACATCGTAATCCGTTGCGTCGCCGGCTACGACGGGGGCTTGCCACAGCTCGTGGTATTGGAGGCTTTAGACCCTAACACAGCCTCTATTAGATTTAATATTACTGCAAACGAAACGAGTAAGTAACACAGCTAAATATTTTATCAATTCTGAGTGTTCGTTTACGATGATTCATACTTAAAAAATATTTTCTACTTTTTTGTTCTGTTGTTCAATCTCAAATGTATTGGAATATATACCTATATATTTCGCGTATAGCTTGTGGGCTTGCGCTTACGAAACACTTAAACAAAAATTGTAAACCCGGTAATTAAAAAAAAAAACAGTGGCAAAAAAAAGCTTTACGGCATACGGCTAAGGAAATTCACCATGATAATTTTATTGATTTTATATTATATGACATTGAACTCATTTAAATAACCAATTTAATTTTAAATATTAAACATTATTATATGATATTTTATTAAATTTTAAACTACAATTTATTATATTACAACTTACTTTCTTCAACTTTAGATGGCGTGGCTGTGTTCCTAATACCCATAGGATTACTATGGGTGAATAACGCGGCTTTGAGGCTTACAGTGTATTCTAGAAATGACAAGGGAATCTCCGAGAAGATCGTCCTCAGTGCCCTCGCGTATCAGGACCCTGAGCGACGGACAGGTATTAGCGTTAACAACGCTTTTAACCGTCTTACACAGAAAATGTGTAATTTTTTTTTTTTATTTAATAATTTAAGAGGCTTTGTCGCAAAGCGACCATATCGCCCCATAAGCCTTCCAATAAATACACCTTACATCTAATTATTTACATTGTTTCTTAAACACATGAGAATGTGTAATGTGTAATGTGTTTAACGTAAATTTGCTATTCGACCTCAGCTATATATTCGACACATTGTGACGTCATCAGGGCCTAAAATTATTGACACGATTTAAAGAGTAAAGTTGATTGTTGCATTCGTATTCTTTCCATGTAATAATGATATGACTAACAACCATCATGCAGACATTTAATTTTTTTTTGTTTAAAACTTATTCAGTACTATGTCATTGTTTTATATTGTTGCTTAGTTAATTTCTTTTTTACATACAGATGGAAATCATAGTCTTATGGCTGGAGTATCAAGAGCTGCTTTCTGGGCAGTCGTTCTTACTACGATCGTATGCACAATGACAGCGGTCACAACGGGACTATTCTTGAGAAGAAAACGGTAAAACTAGTCAACAGTCTTACCTTTTTCATCACACTAATCATTATATGTTAAATAATAAACAAAAATAATATGCCACATAATTTGCTTATCATAATAGTGAATTTTAAAGAATCTTTTTAATTTTTAGACGTCGATCAACATCTAAACCACACTCGTCACATTTGCAATTGAATTCCGGCGACGGACAATACGTTGTAGCATTTACGTTGAAATCTAGAACTAAGCAGAGCCAACCTGATATACTTAATCCACCGCCAGGTAAGAGAAAAATATCTAGAAAGCACACCCAATAATTATAGGATATCTTATATATTAGAGGACTGAGTTATATATAATAACCCCAGGATTTTATCCAAATTTGGTGCTATAAAGAAACTCCACAATCTTAACCATAGAATAAAAATCACCGTGACCCTTTTAAATGTATAATTTATTATTTTTAATTTGATTAAAATCCAGTCGAAAATATAAATCTATTTTAAATTTATTTCATTCAAACTTTTCACACAACATGAATCCATGGGGCACAAGCAATAAAGCTAACCAAATTTCGTTCTCAATCCCCAAAGACTCATTACAAAGAGAATTGTATAAAGCGTTGAAAGTGGGCTATGAACTGAAATACATTTAAACTTTATTGATATATGTTTTGTTTGTTTGAATATTTTGTTGTGTGTTATTTAAAGGACTTAAAGTTAGGAACCGAAACAAATTTATAAATTTTAATTAAAATTTAATAACGTAAATTTTATTCTGTACCAGATACAATTTGAAACAAAAAAAATGATTAACTACATTTCACACTAATAACTTAAACCTAAAAAATATTTGAACCTCTTTGCTAGCTCCTCTGGATTTACCAAAAACATTTTAAAAATTATAAACATGAAAAAGTAAAAGAGATCCTCAATTTTATAGATCCCGGAAGCTCATCGACTGAAAAGTGTGAAATAGAAGTAGCTGTCAAAAATGGCGGGCTCAGTGTAAGCGAGGAGTGGGCAATGAGTGAGCGCGACTCGCTAACTGCTAGCCAAGAACCACTTCAGCCGGTTAGTTTTTTACGTACTTAATTTTATTACTAAAATATTATTTAGTGATCAAATTTATAGTCAAACTACAGAGTCTTAATACTTGGCAGTGGTGTGGAATGATCCTTTTCCACTCATGTTTTTAAAGTAATCCTTACCGCGTCGTTGACTGACATCAAGGGACTTCTAATTTTTAATACCACATACACTTGTACTTGTAGACTATTTTAGTATAAAAATTTAAATATTAACTACCATAAAATATGAATTACAGAACTTTTTTGCAAATGAAAGCATTTGTTGGTTCTAAAATATAGTTAAAATAACAAATAATGTATGAATTAGTAAAAATATAATTTATTTTTTTGTTCTTTACAGGTTACATCATCACCTAGAGCCTCAATATCAAGTAAACAGCAAGTGACAATAAACACACTGTCAATAAGTAAAAGAGGTCATCTCATACCAGAAGAAATACCAGGCCCAGAGAGTTGTGTATAGAAAATTGTATAGTTATTATAATTTTGTATTTATTAACAAATTGTGTATTGACTGTGAAAAATGTGATAAAAATATTGTAAATATTTGCTAATTAAAAATAAAATATAATTATGATTCAGTATGTTTTTCAATTATAATTTAACCAACTATTTTAATAATACATTTAATAATAAAGCCTAACTAAATTTATTGAGATTGCCACCTAATATCTTAATACCTACGATACGTAAAGAAAGAAGACAGCCTTACTACCCGAGTGAACCTGGGATGTAGTAAAAAACATTAATTAATTTATATAATTTACTCAATATTAATAAAGTTATTATCAGCTCACTATACGTCCCCACTGAGGGGCGCGAAACCTTACCTAAGTTAGGGGCTATTAACCATCACATTCAATTATACTTTCGTATCTTCTAACACTAAAATTAGGTTTGTAAACTAAAGAAATCACTTACCGTTGGTTTCTGACACCAAAATCGCTGTATAAATGATATAGTTATCCCAATCATTAATCTTTGACAAAAGAAACAAACAAAAAATACGTTTTAAACGGATATTTCGGTCTCGGAAACCCACGGTAATTGACACGTTCTATATAATTCATTTACAATGTTTCTCATTAATTTTCATTATTTACATCGCCGTGTATTACTCGTATTAATAAAATGTCAAAGATTTTGATATAATAAAATAAACATTATTTTAAATGCCAATTATAGAAATAGGAAGCAAAACCACGTTCTAGGAACCCTCTAAACATGACACCCAATTAAAACAATTCTACCTAAATGTAATGGAATGGAAAATACGATGTAGGAATTTTTTTGAATTCACGTATTGAAGTAAAAATAATACATGGCTAAAGCGCTATAAAAGAGAATGTGTCTTTATTTAACTTTAAGATGGTCTAACGTAAAAAGTCTAAGTATTTCTTTCTGCGGACTGTTGAGAACGAGTATGAAATTCCCAAGCGTGAGCTCGTTTAGCTCGTAATTTTTCATTGAGCCTGAGAGTCGGCAGGAAAGCCTCCAATTAAGTTTCTCTTTACCGTTTGCGCCGGGAAAAAGGGAAGAAAAATGAGCGACCGAGGAAAAGGACAATCCAACGATATAAGTCTGCTTTTGGCATAAATTTAAATGTGCTTGATTAAAATATGTTTTGATCTATTTCTAATTGAAGTCCATTTAGAAACACACACGATGTTTAGTAAGTCAATTTAAATTTAGTTTATTGTATTTGTAAAAATACTCTTTATACAGCTATTTTAGGTAAATATGCTCAGATTTACATTTCAAATAAATCTGACGCGAAGAAAATCCGGAGATTTCGTTATCACGAAAATAAATTCTGAATATAAAGGAAATAATGATTTAATCATTCAAGAGAGGAACATCAAAGGAAAATTATATGAAAGTTGGCCAACTGTGAAAACCGTTAAAATTAGGTGTCGCCGTAAAGAATAAGTATGTCTCCAGAATCGAACGTCGAGTAAGAAAATGACTGGGGAAGTGTATTTCACGGGCCACAAACTTCCCCGTGAAAACAATCGTAAAACGCTTTTATTACTCTAACATTCGCCATTGATTCACGGTCTGAAACAATAAAAATACTGACTCAATCAACCCACCAAATTTTACGAGCTTTATAGGTGAGTGGATTTATTGTTCCAAATGGAATTAAATAATGTTTCATTTACACCTCAATGTTAAATAACGATATGCGGAGTGTCTCATCGTTAATTACATTACTTTTCCAAATAAATATTTAAATATTATCCTCTCTAAATCCATAATAATCCTCCCTAAATCCATAGTAATAATCCTTAAATTGTATCTACTAAAATTCACTTTCCCTGACATAAGGTGTCCGGTTTATCGAGTATTATAATTGCCTATAATGTTATTAATATATATTCATAGAGTAAATATAATTAATAACAAATCGTACCAGAGATTACCGACGGGATTTTTCTAAAAAATATTAAATTGTCAAACTTTCTGACCAACATTTGACAGGACACTTATTTTAAGGTTTACTAATATAATAAATGTGAATGTTTAGTTGGATGAACGGATGGATGTTTGTTTGAAGGTATCTCCAGAACGGCTCAACGGTTCTTAATGAAATTTGGCACAGATGTAGAACATAATCTGGAAGAACACATAGGCTACTTATCACTTTTTTTTTAATTACGCGAGGACAGAGTCGCGGGCGAAAGCTAGTACTAATACAAAAATATATATTGAGAAAAATCTGAAACAAATGTGGGATTTAAAAATAATGTCAGCGTATAAAGTAGTAAGTACCATGTGCAAAAGGTAGCAATGCGATGATAAATCTTCATTTACCTTGTTCGCACATCCGACCCGCCCTTCCCAATTAGTTAACCCGCCTGACATTACGGAAGGTACGTACACTCTCGGATTTCCGCTGCGGTCACCTATATTTTGGTCTTACGTTGATCTTACAAATGGAAAGGCTTTATCGATTTGTACAAAAGGTAAGAGGGTTAGTATTTTACGGCACAATTAAAAAAATAACTTTTCTTATAATTCTAATCACTTAACTATTTTGAATTCGAAAAACAGCTGTCACAAGATGCGCTGTTACTGCCTCAAGGAAAATGACAATTGCTCTGATGCAAAAGACTAAATTGGATACGCTTAAAACATTATCTTAACACACTTTAAGATTCTTAGTTTTTGTTTATTTTAGAACAACTTTTAATGTTAACTATACCTGGATAAAGTGAGAAATGTAAAAAGTTAATATTTATAAAACGTAAATAAATTTTAAATAAAATTAACACTTTTTTTCGTAAGTTAAAACTACTATATGAAAGTTTCTATCCCAACATTATATAAGCATCTTGTGCGGTTTAAAAGATGCCGAAAAGGGGTATATCGATCCTTAATGACATCCATTTCTATGCTAATGAGATTTACCCAATGAATGAGGCCACAGTGGAGTAGGAAAGACTTCATGAATTTACTTTTCCGTTCCAATTTAAGCAGCTCTCTGTTAAAACATTTCGTTGATTCGCTAGCTTTTGAAAACTCACAGGAAAATATTACAATAAAATATGTACTCGTATCTTAGTGAATAAATTAATGAATTTCACATTCCATAATTTAATTGATTTTGTAAATAAAATCCTTGCTATATTAAGAGTAAAATAAGTGTTAAATTCAAAAAGTTTTTACCAACTCGACCATAACTAATTCATATTTCAGAGAAAAAAAAAATTTCAATAGTAAGTTACGAGAAAAGTCTTGTCTTTTGTAAAATAAATAAAAAAGACAGCTTTTTTATCGAAATATCTACAAGTGCAAAATATCTTTTCATACTTGTGTTCAATAGCTAAAGCTTATTTCGTACAATATCGTTACTAAACATTTACTTTGAAGTGTAATAAAAATCGTCTTAGCTACGTGTGAGGGTGGTGTATGAAAAATATCAAGCGACTATTATTTTTTTTTCTCTCGGAAAAAGTCACCTTTACAAGTATATTTGGGGGTTCTTAAACTTTTCATAAAAATAAAGCTTCAGACATACAGAGGACAAATTCGTTTGAACACGGGCGCAGTTTTATTTCATGTTACAGTAAACACCTTCAAAGTCAATTTAAAGGCGAGCAAATAAAACGAAAAAAGTTTGGTTAAATATGATGTATGTGAGAATTAAATGTTTTTGAATGTATCAGTACGTTATAGATATTTCAAAGATAATTCATTGAAATTATTATTACGAAATAATTTACGGACTGAACTGATGCAAAATTTTCATTTTTGTCTTCTTGATTACGACATTAAACGCGAGGTAATACTGCCAAAAAAGCTATGCAAAAACATTTTGTTATCTCTTTTTTTAAGAATGTGAAGGATAACGTTTATTTTTAATATACTTGAAGGTCAAACATAATATTAAGGTGAATTTATTAAGTAGATGTGTCATTAAATAAAAATAAATATTTTGCGAGTCTCCATATTTCGTACAATTTTCATGATATTTCCATCGTATATTCAAATAACTGTATTAAACAAAAAGCTTGTATTTTGCAAATTGGCAAATGGCCAAGACTTTATCCTTAGGCTTGGTGAAATATTTGTTTCTCACGTAACTTATAGCTTTCGGAGGATCAGTAAACTTTAGCAATATGCTCGCCATCTTATTTTGTCGAAGAAGGACCTAATAACATCACTACTACACTACTAAATTTAATTGTCAATTCAGATTATAAATTTTAATGGACTTTATTCTCTAAGAGTAACCTTAAATTATATAAATTTTGCCATTTATATCACAATGAATTTAAGAACCAATGATTTAATCTGTCATTGCCATTATCATACAAATATTAAAAATGCAAATGTTTAGATGGATGGATGTTTGTTTGAAATTATCTACGGAAATGCTCAACGGATCTTGGCTCAGATGTAGAACATAGTCTGGAAGAACAAATTGGCTACTTAGTTTTTTTTTAATTCCATGCGGATGGAATCGTGGGGGACAGCTAGTACTTTATACATTCGTAGCACTGGTAGCAGCTACGAGCGATATAACAACTACGCGATACTACGAGTACAAGTGAACTGAAATAACTTCATTAATTCCTTATTCAAATAATCAATAAATTCGACTGACTTTAACCAGTTACATTTCGGGGAATAGTCATAATTTAAGACTGACTTCTGTTTATAAACCGTTTTAGATAAGGTAAAAACAAACATGTTTACGTTACTCTTTGAAACTGCTAAAAATCTTTGGCCTAAGTCTGTTGGCCAATTTAAAAATGTATTTAACAAGAAAAGCAATGAAATGAATACAGTTAATTACAGTGGATTGGGGGTACGCAAAATCATCTGTGTCCGTTTATTGCTCGCCTCTCCGGCTATTCCAATCACGTCGCCACTCTACGGCATGACACGCCTTGTCGAAGCGTGACATAAATACTTACGCTAATGACATTCGGCCATTCCCTGTCCGCATACGGAGGAATTTTTAAAGAATTTATTATTAATTTATAAGGTCTTTAAACGTTGGCATAACTTTCAATTTACATGTGAATATATGCATCGATAATTGAAGACCTAAATAAAGATTGAATTACGTGAAATGTAACATGAATAAGAAGGGCGTGGTGACTGAAATATTTCGTACAATTTTCATGATATTTCCATCGTATATTCAAATAACTGTATTAAACAAAAAGCTTGTATTTTGAAAATTGGCAAATGGCCAAGACTTTATCCTTAGGCTTGGTGAAATATTTGTTTCTCACGTAACTTATAGCTTTCGGAGGATCAGAAAACTTTAGCAATATGCTCGCCATCTTATTTTATTGAATGAAGGACCTAATAACATCACTACTACACTACTATTTTTAATTATCAATTCAGATTATAAATTTTAATGGACTTAATTCTCTAAGAGTAACTATAACTTATATAAATTTTGCCATATTTATATCACAATGAATTTAAGAACTAATGATTTAATCTGTCATTACCATTATCATACTAATATTATAAATGCAAATGTATAGATGGATGGATGTTTGTTTGAAATCTTGATGAAATTTGGCTCAGATGTAGAACTTAGTCTGGAAGAACAAATTGGCTACTTAGTAAGTTTTTTTTTAATTCCACGCGGATGGAATCGCGGACCTAAATATAGATTGAATTACGTGAAATGTAACATGAATAAGAAGGGCGTGGTGACTGAAATGACCTATGACAGATCAATTTAAATGGCGCTCTTCGGATCTTACATCCATTGAAGTAAGGACAGAGAGATTATGACGTTTTCAATTGTTTGATACATATATACTTTAAATAATAACGATATTGATGGTAGTTAAGTAGCTCTTAGTAAAGTCATAGAGCCTTAAGTTCAATATGCATGACTGTAATTAATCAGATTTCGTCAATGAATTTGTGTAATGACTGATGACAGCTAATAAATCATTGAAATTCATTGGACATTGAGAGTAATGGCCCAATAAATACAGCTAATTAGGAGTGAACGAGATTTATTTAAATAATGCATTGTTATAACGTACCATAAGGAAATTCTGAATTACGTATCATATGGGTAGTATATTACTATCCAGTGCCAATGTAAAAGGACGTAACAGCAAAACATATAAAAAAAAATTTAATTCAGAGAAAACAAAAAAAAATTAATCTAATGATACCTAACTAATCAGAATCGATTCAACAGATTGAATTACGGATCACAATTAAAATTATAAATACAATATAAACGAAATAAATAAAAAACTTGAGAGGTGTCAATGGACACCCGGATGGAACGAAGTTCCTTTCTATTAATTAGTGAAGGAACCAATGTTTATTCTATGAATAAAAAACTTAAGTCTTCACAAGAAGTACATTTTATTTCTATGAATTTTCGTTATATACTGTCACGTCGTTGCCGTGGTGAAGTAGCGCTCATTCGTCTATAGCAAAAAGTGTCGTGACAACTTTTCGTAAGAATTTTTTCCGTCTAGCCCCCTTTCACAACGCGCGATAAGGAACTTCGTTCCAAAAATAACCTTTCATCTCGCCCGAAAAACATTGCTCTCTTGTCATTAGGGCAATTAACTCTACTTTAAATGTTAATTTCATCTATTTAGAGCTAATCTATCACCAAGAATTACTACCACGTCAAGATAACATCCAAGAAAGTAAATCTAGCGTCCAAAACAAATGCCAGTAGCACCTAATTGCTGACATGTGAGAGCGAGATAGGCTAATTCTCTGACATACGTGATAAAAGGGAAGGGAAGCAGAGAACGTTCAATCCGTCAATGTCGTTTTAATCTTGGATGGTGCGAGATATAGATTTCTAAATGTTGAATTCGATATGATTGTTTCCTTTTCTTTACTACAAAATGTTTACATGTTTCCTTTAATGTAATTAATTTTATAACCGAGAAGATCGACTTCTGTATTAATTTAGAGGAAAGAACCACTTCAAAATCATTCAAGCCTTTAGACTACAGGCAATAATCCTGTAAAAATGAAATGAACATTATATTAGGTCCTTACATATGAAATTGGCGTTTTGTATGGGAGGAAAAAAAGTCGAATATTTTTTAATATAATATATTTAATTAATCAAAGTATGAACCATTATTTTCTATGCACTTTTGCCATCTCATAGGTAGTTCATTGATCCCTTTACTAAAAAAACCAGTCGGACGGGAATCAATAAAATCTTTGAAGACGATTTGGACTGCCCCATCGGAGTTGAATTTTTTCCCTTGCAAGAAGTTATCCAAATTTCGAAAAAAATGGTAA
This sequence comes from Papilio machaon, assembly GCF_912999745.1. NCBI lineage: Eukaryota > Metazoa > Arthropoda > Insecta > Lepidoptera > Papilionidae > Papilio > Papilio machaon. The sequence goes on from NC_060002.1 coordinate 4,341,133, forward strand.
TCTGTTGGAGCAAGGTCCGGGGAGTACGGAGGATGTCTTAGACTTTCCAATTGAAGCTCTTCTAATTTAGTAGCCGTCTGTTACGCAGTGTGTGGTCTAGCGTTGTCGTGAAGCAGCAGTGGCGTGGAGCGATTGACCAGCCTAGGTTGTTTAGCCGCTAGCTTTTCCATCATGGTTTGCAATTGCTGACAATAGACATCAGCCGTAATAGTCTGGCCAGATTTGAGAAAACTGTAATGAACAATACCGGCACTAGTCCACCAAACGCTTACAAGTAACTTTTTTGGGGTTAATTTTCGCTTGGGGCAGGATTTGGCTGGCTGGCCAGGATCCAACCATTGCGCTGAGCGCTTCCGATTATCGTAAAGAACCCATTTTTCATCACAGGTAATGATTCGGTTTAAAATACCTTCATTATTGTGCCGGTTTAGTAATGTAACGCAACAGTCGACGCGCGTTTGCCGGTTTGCTTCAGTCAATTCGTGAGGTACCCACCTTTCAAGCTTTTTAATCTTCCCAATTTGCTTCAAGTGAATTAAAACAGTTTTATCACTAACATCGCAGCCTGCAGCTAACTCGGACGTGGTTTGCGATGGATCCGCTTCCAAAATAGCCTTCAACTCTTCATTATCAACTTGAGTCTCAGGCCGTCCACGGGGCTTGTTTTGCAGATCGAAATTTCCAGAACGAAAACGTTGAACCAAAAACGAACTGTGTTTTCTTTTGCAACACGACCGCCATACACATCATTCACCCTTCGAGTCGTTTCCGCAGCACTAGTGCCACCGTGGAACTCGTACTCGTAAATAATGCGATATTTTTAGTTTTCCATTTTGTAAAATGAGTGACGCAAACAGAAAAAAACAGAAGAAAAAAAAAACAAACGAATGACGGTTCGATACCACAGATACATGAGTCTATAGCTGTACAAATTTGAATTTGGAATTCCTTACCAAAGAGGAGAAATTCGTGATTAAATTGGCCAGTACGAAAAACGCCAATTTCATATGTAAGGACCTAATACATACGAGGATATGGCTACACACCTACACGCGAAATAGCTTCTGTGAGTAAAGCAAAAAATGTAAGAGTTTAAATTAAAAGATCTGAAAGTCATATGTAATTCTAAACAGTTCCATTTAGGTCATGATAATTTATGTGTTGTTTTCTTTGAAGTAAGATTAAAAATAAAAATAAAAAGAGACACTCGAACTCTAATGAGATTTGTAGCGCAATTCTTTTTTGCGTCTCTGAAGTGGACTGAATAACAGCTAACAAAGCTGTGTCGCGTGACCGCCGAGCAATTAAAACTTTACCTCACTCTTACTACTTAACTTCATTAGCAACTAACGGTTTCAAACAAATAAATGTACTTATAATAAGTAAAAGAAAGTAATAATTGATATTTTTTCAAGTAATTCGCAACACGTACAATTTTCTCACGTATAATTTACTCTATAACCCGGCTAAAATAAATATGACAAAATGGAATCAGAAAAAAAGAAACGAATAGCTCGTCATAATCGGTTTAGACCTACATACAAGTCATTATTTGCTTGGTTAGTCTAATAAATTATGGTTATAATGAAAAAAAATAGTATAAACAGTGCAGTAAATATATAGTCAAACAACGCCAAGTTTCCTGTAAAAAAGCAATAAATTCAATGTATCCTACAACTGCCAGGGTACGTTATAACGTTCAACTTATCTTAAGTTTCTTTTGTTTACTTTACTATACAAAGAGATAAGAGACTTATGGAAAGGGTTAAATCGATCCTTAACGACTTCGATTTGTATGCTAATGAGATTTGCCCAATGATCGAGGTCGTTAGGGAAGGAAGCCACTTCTAATAATTATTTTTGTTTTCCCACCAATTTGTTATGATTTGATTTTAATAACCCATTTGGTGCTTATTTTTTAAAACTTAATTCATTAAGAGTAAAAATCCTTCCGTCAAAAATCCGGATATAATTATTCTTTTATGAGATTTAGGTGATGGACAGCAAGAAGTCGGTAGATACAGAAATTTGAGGACCGCATAGTGTGAAAGGCATTTTGGAAGGCATATGTCCAACAATGGACTGGCAGAATGGCTAGTTATAATGATGGGCTTTATTATATCAGTGATCGCTTATTTTATGACGTGAGCTTGGTCGTTAGTCACCTTATAAATGTCTGTGCTGTATTTAGAACGTGGTATTATGTGTCGTGTTAGTATGCAACAATTGTTTGTGTCAGCGAAGCTATAAAGTTTCACTTGTCATTGAACTTCGTCGGATACGAAAATGTCTGTATTTAAATGTAAGCTCACATTTTGTGAACTGGCTCAAAGCCAGATTATACTTTGGCTGCAATATTTTGTGTCTCATGTACTGTATACTATTCACGGGATTGAAAAACTTTTCTAATATTCTGCTACTGACAAAAATACAATGGAATAGAACTTGAACATGAATGCGCTTTTGTTTTCGATTATTTAGAAATATATTTGGTGGTGCAGATTTTACATTTTTATAAAACTAGTGGTCCGTCCCAGTTTCACGCGAGTACATCTACATTTTTTCTACAAAAACACTATCATGTTTCAGCCAATTCACATAAACATAAACACTTTAATATTCTTTATAAAATGAAACAAACAATTTTTAAATAGCAGATAGGATACAGTATTAACGAAAAACAACTTCATTAATTTTGTTTTTTTTTTAATCAAGTAGTGTAAAGTAAATTAATGTGTAAATTGACTTTTATCTTTGTAATCGCACCAACAAAGTATAAAGATATGTGGCTTATTGTTTCAAAAATTTTAATTAAGTTGAAAAAACTTTCTATTAGGTCCTTACATATGAAATTGGCGTTTTGTATGGGAGGAACAAAAAGTCGAATATTTTTTAATATGATATATTTAATTAATCAAAGTATGAACCATTATTTTCTATGCACTTTTGCCATCTCATAGGTAGTTCATTGATCCCTTTACTAAAAAAACCAGTCGGACGGGAATCAATAAAATCTTTGAAGGCGATTTGGACTGCCCCATCGGAGTTGAATTTTTTCCCTTGCAAGAAGTTATCCAAATTTCGAAAAAAATGGTAATCTGTTGGAGCAAGGTCCGGGGAGTACGGAGGATGTCTTAGACTTTCCAATTGAAGCTCTTCTAATTTAGTAGCCGTCTGTTGCGCAGTGTGTGGTCTAGCGTTGTCGTGAAGCAGCAGTGGCGTGGAGCGATTGACCAGCCTAGGTTGTTAAGCCGCTAGCTTTTCCATCATGGTTTGCAATTGCTGACAATAGACATCAGCCATAATAGTCTGGACAGATTTGAGAAAACTGTAATGAACAATACCGGCACTAGTCCACCAAACGCTTACAAGTAACTTTTTTGGGGTTAATTTTCGCTTGGGGCAGGATTTGGCTGGCTGACCAGGATCCAACCATTGCGCTGAGCGCTTCCCATTATCGTAAAGAACCCATTTTTCATCACAGTTAATGATTCGGTTTAAAATACCTTCATTATTGTGCCGGGTTAGTAATGTAACGCAACAGTCGACGCGCGTTTGCCGGTTTGCTTCAGTCAATTCATGAGGTACCCACCTTTCAAGCTTTTTAATCTTTCCAATTTGCTTCAAGTGAATTAAAACAGTTTTATCACTAACATTGCAGCCTGCAGCTAACTCGGACGTGGTTTGCGATGGATCCGCTTCCACAATAGCCTTCAACTCTTCATTATCAACTTGAGTCTCAGGCCGTCCACGGGGCTTGTTCTGCAGATCGAAATTTCCAGAACGAAAACGTTGGAACCAAAAACGAACTGTGTTTTCTTTTGCAACACGACCCCCATACACATCATTCACCCTTCGAGTCGTTTCCGCAGCACTAGTGCCACGGCGGAACTCGTACTCGTAAATAATGCGATATTTTAAGTTTTCCATTTTGTAAAATGAGTGACGCAAACAGAAAAAAACAGAAGAAAAAAAACAAATGAATGACGGTCATCGAACCACAAATACATGAGTCTATAGCTGTACAAATTTGAATTTGGAATTCCTTACCAAAGAGGAGAAATTCGTGATTAAAGTGGCCAGTACGAAAAACGCCAATTTCATATGTAAGGACCTAATATATCTAACTTTAATAAAATAAAAAAAACAATCATATAGGTTTGCAATTCGTCTACATCGATGTTATGCTGTTGAATACGAGTATTTTCTTCATAAAACCCTCATGTGATCGTCTGGTCTGATCGGATAAAAATAAATATGACACTAGTCTGTGCATTATCGAAAAATGTAGCTGCATTCGCTAGACGCGTTTAGCGGTCCATAGTTTAAACGACTAGAGGTTAAGCGACGCTGCCCGGTCAACTATTGCACGGATGACCGCTTTGTTGAACAGTTTTCATTTTAGATATTTTTTATTGCATAAAATGTAACAGAAAAGTACACGCATAGTGACGGTGTGTACTTATGTCATTTCCTATTGTAGCTTTCTGTACACTAAATGACCCGACGGAGTTTTGAGAATAAGTTGTCATCATGATTATAAACAGATATTTCGAGTTTTTTAGCTCTTAAATGCTTAAAAGTATCAAACAAAAGTGTCAATATTAATCCCACTTAGTACTCGTTTGATGTTATTGTGGGGAAGTTCGCAAATTGTCATATTTGTTTTTTTTCTGAGGGTTATGTTGTGCATCCACATTTTTGAAAAGTAACTGGCAGTTCATCCACATAGTTTTAATTTTAATTATTATAATTTTGACTTACAGCAATGATATTAGTTGCCTTAATAAATTCTTTTTTTTTTAATGTTGCCATCCTTGAAAGAAACTAAATTTTGCTTTTAATTAAACTTTTTCATTCTGGACGTTTATAAGGTTCATGAATAGTGGCGATTTAAGTGTATGACATTTGAATGAAACGTTTTAAATTAAAACGAATACACAATAAAATAATATTTAAACGTTTAATATTCATTTCTTTTATTCTTTTATTTCTTTTTTCTATATATATAAAAGAAAGTCGTGTTAGTTACACTATTTATAACTCAAGAACGGCTGAATCGATTTGACTGAAAATTGGTGGGCAGGTAGCTTAGAACCAGGAAACGGACATAGGATAATTTTTACCCCGTTTTCTATTTTTTATTCCACGCGGACGGAGTCGCGGGCAATAGCTAGTTTATAATAAAACTTGAAGTAAAATATTTCTTTACTGTTATATTATATTATATTATATTGTAGGATGTAATAAAGGGATTAAAACTTTATTTATTATTTAAATCTAAAAATGTATAAATGTGAAAAGATATCTGAATAAAATATAGTTAACATTTCATTCTGTTTAACTTTGTTCTCATCAAAAATTATTTGTTTATCTTTCAAGCGCTTGTAATATTTCGTTGAAAAAGACCGCCAACTAACGAACTTACTTGTGAGGTAAAGTTTTAATTGCTCTCAGCAAATCTAAGTTCATATTTTTGCGGTTGTCCCGAGATTAGCCTTGTTTGTTATGAATTCAATTCTGTTGTACAAACATAATAAGTTCCTTCATGAAAGTTTAAGATGCTTTATTTACTTTTCTTAGCTTACTTAAAGGATTTGGTAGTTGACGTCAGTATAACAATATAACAAGAATACTCAGAAATACTGTAACTAATTGGAAAACTTATGGGGAGTACAATTTTCTTTAAATTATATCCTCTCATAATTTTTTCATAAGATTGCGAAAAAAAAAATAAAGTGAAAAGTTTATTAAACTATAAGTGTACTAAAAAAAAATTAAGTTCATTAACATGGTCCCGAAAATTTTCAACCATATTTGATTCTCAAATTTTGATGACAACAATTTGAATGATGCGCAATTATGTTACTCAGAATGTATCTCTGATATACTTGTTGCTTGTAAATTTTTGAAATTTAAAAAACAAACAATATGGGACATTATATCAAGAGGCATTGAGAAGCTGGCCGTCTTTGTACGTGACATTACTACGCGACACTGCCTCCCACATCTCCGACATTGATCTATTGAATCATTTCCCTCCATTGTATAAGGCATCATGTTGTGTGGGTATCCATGTTCCTGTATACCGCTCGTTTGTAACGATTGTCCGCAGACTCTAGGTCAACATCTATACAAGCTTGTGAGTATGTTTGAACGTACTAAAGGCAGAAACTACTAAGAGTATTTGAGAAATATTTTTGCCCGTTTAATAAAGAAAATTCTTGATAACCTAGAATATACCGCTAATGTGGTACAATGATTACATTGGATTATAAAATTACTAGCTGTCACTCGCGACTCCGTCCGCGCGCAGTTAAAAAATGGGGGGGGGGTTATGAAAAATAGATGTTGGCCGATTCTCAGACCTACTGAATATGCTCACAAAATTTCATGAGAATCGGTCAAGCCGTTTCGGAGGAGTACGGTGACGAAAACTGTGACACGAGAATTTTATATATTAGATATAATTATTCAACTCTGTCTTTGCTCATTGTATTTATTTGACCTTCTACACTATAATTTATTCAAATAATTGCAGTACTTATTGGCAACACGGTTGATACACTTGAATTGGTAACTAACTTAGAATACAAATGAAAATATTGATCGCAACTGCGTCAGCCACATTTCTACGAAATTCAATTTATATTTACTTATTCATTAATATGTACTATACAATATCGTAATCTCTTTTAAGTTAGAATTTCATTAATAATCGATATTTTATATTCTATACAACGTTTTGAAAATTAATAAAACTTTCACGACTCATTGTTGAATTAACATTTAATTACACTGCTAAACACTTAGTGAGTTTAAGCCGTTTCTTATTAAGAACGTTATTATGAGGCACTTGAAGTAAGTTCTACGATCAATTGAAGAGTTCATTGTATTGCTGCCCATAATTAATTTTGATCCTTCTAGCAGGATAATTTATCTAACTAATAAGTAAGTCCCATCTAAATAAACCTAATATTTTTGGTAAATGGATAGAATGATTGGTTGTAAAAATGAAGTTACTGTATATAATTATTATGAAAGATAAATAATTTATCTCCAATAATCCTTTAAAACATTATTACTTAAGTCAGATAGTGTGAGATATAACGTTTTCTTGAACGATCATTAGTATGTCTAGTTTGAAGTGGTAATACATGCTTCATATCCGGAGTCGGAAATGACCTGGTTGAGTGATGAAGCAGTTTCCACTCGTCTAGTGTCCACTTGGTGAGGTACAGTCGCGTGCATTATCGCTAACTTTGGAGAGAAATTCCTAACTGTATATGCGTAATAACATTGGTATATTACCTTTATGTTATAAACTGAATGAAACAATGAAATAGAAACATTTTCGTGAATAATGATTGTTTAACCCATTGACTGCCAGCTACGAGTTATCTCGTAGACTGTAAATGCCATCACAATATAGTATCATTAACTTATATATTCTTCAAAATAAAACTGGCACCCAGCGCAAGACGCTCTAAATATGTCTGGCAGTCAATAGGTTAATGCAACACAAAGATATATCTATTTTAAAACTAAAAAAATGAAACGCGCGAAGCTGACTAAATGATTTCCATAACCTTATAATCACGGATGATGTGTTAAGAAAAAAAAAATATGCTATCAAGCTTTTCTTTTTTTACAATATTCAAGCCGCAACGTTTTATTGCAAAGAGGTATTATAGTGTATCATTAACATGAGTAGGAAGAGGTGGCGATACAGGACTCATATCCGTCAACGGAAATAACCCGCCTGAGTGATGAAGCATTTTCAGCTCGTCCGGTATCCGTCCTCCGAGGACACTGCCTCTCCATGATTCATTATTTCCTGTACGTCGCCTTCTGAGGTGAAGGATAAATTGTAGTTACTCACAAACATTGGACTGGTCTTAAGGAAAACGGTTTGAATTCATATTTAGCTTGAAGTTATTGTAATTCATTTTTTTTATATTTGAGCATATAATTGCCACATAATTTTCTTATTGTCACATGATTATAATAGGGTAGAAGAAATTTTCAAATAATTAGTTGGTCTTGTTTATAACCTCTTCTAAAATTCAAAAATTTGTCCCGTCAAGCCAAAAAAACACAAAGTCGTTTAGAACTACAACAAGAATGAGATAATATCTTGTGAACCCAGCATTCTAGGTTGACTGCAAACACTGCATTTATATTTCATTACCGCAATAAGAAGAGCAACGATAAAAATCTAAACAGCTCCATGAAAAGAGGTTCGCGAATATCGTTTATTCTCTGGCGTACGGCCAGATCATTGTACCAATCGATTTTTTTAACTTACACCATATTTAATACAAAAAAAAATACTTTTTTTTAATATCGAAAGGATTTTAAAGATAAATTGCAATTTAATATATATTTTATATAATAAAATAATTGTACATTTTACATCTTGCTATAGTAAAAATAAACTTATGTAACCTTACGTCGGATAGTTTATCGATTTTCTTGTCAACGTTTTATTATTTTTTATGTAAATCGCGCAAAGTCGCGTAGTTGTGGAAGCCATAGCTCCCTACTACTGCCAGAATACTACTGTGGTTAGTTATTTGCGGCTTAAAAACTTCCTATTAGACTTATCTTATATATAAAATTCTCGTGTCACGGGGTTCGAACTTGAACTCCTACGAAACGGCTTGACCGATTCTCATGAAATTTTGTGATCATATTGAGTAGGTCTGAGAATCGGCTAACATCTATTTGTCATACCCCTATTAAGTTTTTTTTAACTGCGCGCGGACGGAGTCGCGGGCGACAGCTAGTCTATTATATAAAATTCTCGTGTCAACGGGGTTCGAACTTGAACTCCTCCGAAACGGCTTGACCGATTCTCATGAAATTTTGTGAGCATATTCAGTAGGTCTGAGAATCGGCCAACATCTATTTTTCATAACCCTCCCCCCATTAATTTTTTTTAACTGCGCGCGGACGGAGTCGCGGGCGACAGCTAGTTTGTATATAACACTTACTTGTTTGTTAACCTCAACCGCTTTCGTAAGTTTCAACCACTACACTATCAACAGTTTTAATTCACCAATTTACATTAAAATGTTATAAAACTTCTCTGACTTTATGGCATAAAATTACCTGCGCTTCCTTCCACACTAGCTTCCTATTGAGTTAAAAATAGAGCTAAATTTACCGCAGCATTATTACTTTGCGAATTTTTGTGGCTTCCTATTTCGTGACAAATAAAATGCCTTCCGGCGCCTGTTTAAAGTGCAATAAAATTTATGGGTCTATTCGTATAAAAATTAAATAGTTTCCACGATGAAATGAATTTTGTGTAACAAATTTTTAAAATAAAACAATTGCCGACTAGCGCACTGAAAGTGAGTTACTGGTCATTAAAAGAGACCCTAAATATAGATTTATACGTACCTATAGCGTACCTTATTGGGGCACCAAGAAATACAATTTAAAATAACTAACCTAACCATACCACTCGTTTGTTTCTCAGGTATCTAGATATTGCGATAGTTTATTTTTAGTTAGCAATTAAAATACTTTCTCCATTATTTTAGAGAGCATTGTAAACAATAAAGCCTAAACGTTCATATTGAAAGCTGTGCTGGTACGTGTATTGTGCAGCGGCTTGCATTCCGATGATTATCCTTGGCTCTGTTGCAATATTTACGTCTCACGTTTCGAACGTATTCAGAACATGCAAAAACTTTTCTAATATTCAACACACAATGGAAATATAAAGGAAAACTGTTCTATAGTCTTTTATATTCTAAAGACTATTGTTTTTTTTATGTATTCAAATATAATAATGAATAGTTCAATCAACAAAACCCAACCTCTGTGACCTAAGGCTTTCATGGATGTGAACACTATGACCATAAATTATGGATTTGTTATCTCTATTCGTTCATTAAATACTAATACACTGTTCGTAAGAAACAGGATTCTTACCACGGTTAGGCTGTTTGAGTTCCCTATATATCGACAAAGTTGCATGCGCCATGATCACGGGTTGACTGTCAACGTCATCGTGGTAAGAATCCCGTTGCTTACGAACAGTATATTAACTGTAAATTTTTCATTCATAATATCAAGCCGTATTTTTAATTTGATATTGAAGCACTAAAAATAAAATAAATTTAAAATAAACTATCTACAATTCTACTTTTTTAATTACTCTATAGTATCATACAGGTGCAATAACCATAGAGTATAATTTATTAGTCAACTAAAGCACCTATTTTAACGACTTTTTGATAACTTTTATCAGGAATTTACGCTCCACTTCTTGCCTTCTCAAGCCATTAGTTTTATGAGATATTGCTTATTTATTGTACCCTAGTTATTTATTGAAATTACCTTTGCCTAGGGATTGTAAAATATATTATATAATTGAAGTTTAGTTTATGTATTCATGAGAATTCAAAGAATGGTAATCTTTTTTTCTTTACTAATATTGTTAAGAGAAAACATTTGACTGTTTGCATTGAATAAGCTCCAAAAGAACTGAAACGATTTGTAAAATTATTTTACTGTTGAGTAGCTACACTATCCCCAGATAACTATATTTATTACAAGGTTTTTTTTTTAATTCCGCGCGGATGACGGGGGCAACTGTTAGTAAAATATAAAGATGTGTCTTAATATGAAAAGATAGAAGCAAAAATAACCATTTTCTCATACTTCATCAAAAAAGCTTAGTCTTTAGGAACTACCTTTTAATGGCATTTGAAAAATAAACAGATCTCCGCTAACCAGCATTAAATGTTTTTTATCTTTAAGTATGTGTGAATTGTACAAACCAGTTGTCGCACACAACAAACCTTTTCCATAAGGACATGAAGTTTAAGATTATTACAAGAAACAGCTGCGGAACATTCCAGCATTCATAAAGTTACAGCGTACCTTATTAGTTCCCGGGCTCAAGACGCAGGAAATTTGTACGTCAGTATTGTACCCGTATTAAGATTATTACACCTGTGTATGTGAAACGAACTTTAAACATAATCGTGGGCTTTCGTTGCCGAAATACAAACAAAAGTTTTCTACATCCTTATTATATTTGAAAAGAACAAAAATCGTTGCCATGGTGAAGTAGCGCTCATTCGTCGTTGACATACTTACTATAGCAAAAAGTGTCGTGACAACTTTTCGTAAGAATTTTTTCCGTGTAGCCCCCTTTCCAACGCGCGATAAGGAACTTCGTTCCAACAATTAAACATTATTAAAAAAAAACTCACACATACAAAACATGATTGTAAATACATGTATTTTTTCGTTAAATATATAATACAAAGTAAATTATAGGAACCAAAAACTATTAGCAAGAATGTAATTGATAATTGTTGTTTTTTTTTTCATATAATCCTAACTTTATACCAGAAGTATAATACTATACTACGTATATGATACTGTTACTATAAAATGATACAAGTATTTGGTGAATTTGGCACTGGGCACGGGCCATGATATCTAATTAAACTGGGATCAGATGTTGTGGTAAGGTCCACGCAGCGTCCCGACCGTATCCGCTTTGTTTTTGGTTATAAGCCAACTTTCCTATATAAAATAATAGTTATTTAGTGTCTTATTGGCTTGTTTTTTATATAATTCAAATACATTGATAAAATTATTATTAACCGTTAGTATTGAATTACGAATAGACTACGACAGAAATTGCATAAACATTTGTTCTATTTACAATTGTTTGGTAAAGAAATAAACAAATAGTTCAGTCTTCGAAAACCTCTAATTAAAATCTGCTTTATTTGACAACGACAAAGTATACTTAAGAAATCCAGAATCACAGTCATAGACAATATGAAACTATAAACATATATAAGCATATAAAACCTTTTTATAAAAGAACTATACACGCTACAGTATGAAGGAATCAAGAGACACTCATACAGAGATACTTCGGTGACTTGTATTCTAAGTTGAGGGCAAGATATAGTATATATTTATTCAGGTCTAATAGTTATTACGTTTGCTAAATACATATGTAATGTAATCGACTACTGTAACATTACACTTAAATCAACATTAAGATTAGCTTAGCGAACAAAAACATTTTAGCACTTTAAGCAAATGAGTTCGGGTTATTTCAGCTTTTCCGATAAACTTAGACGATTAAGTCTCAGTTAGGTGCAGACTTATTTAGAAGAAATTTTAACTTTTACACGAACTAATGTTGAACGAATTAAAGCCGTTGTACTACATAAATTATGTTAATAATGCTGTCACAAACGTTTCACATACCTAATTGACAAGTCAATATGTAACTCTAGATTTCTTAGAGAGTTAAAATATTTAGTTGTAACGTTGATAAAAATAATTAATATCGAATATACCGCTCTATAGTTGTAGATTTACGAAACACACAAGTTATTTAATTCATATTTTATTTTTTTGTTTTATTTTAAAAGCAACCTGACTTTATCTTTTATTTATAGGTAAATTATATTTATAGCAATTTATACATACAAATGTTTAATCAATATGACCAAAATAATGACCGGCAATTTACCCTAAACAAGACTACTTTATTGTCAGTTCAACTAGTTAAACTTTGAAAGTGAAATTAATGTTAGCAGTACTTTAGGAAGTCGTTACTTTACAATGGGTAAAAGGTATTTTAAGCACAAATACAATTATAATATATCACAGTACAGGTAATTAATCACTCAATTAAATTAACCGTCCACTGCCAGCAAAAGTAAAACAATTAACTGTTATTCATCTGAAGAAAAGGAAAAAATCAGTAGTACACGAACTTAAACATATCAAAATCAGTGTTTTTTTATTATCCGCGGTTTATTCTCAATAGATTTGTCATATTCTTCCGCGTTCAATATTATTTTGCTTAATTCATGAACAAACAAATTGTGACCATACTCATATATATAGTGTTTCTATAAGACTGTCACATACGCAATACTTTAAAAAGCTGTAAAATAGGGTTGTTTATATTTTAAAATATGACTATAAATATTACGAGAAACGGTTACGAGGTATTTCGTATATTTCCAAATTAACTTTTGTTGATACGAGCTAATAGCTTTTCACCTTTTTGCATCAAACCTAATACATTTAGGAAAATTTTGTTGTTCAAAGTTAAAAAGTGCGTGTCGGCGCATAATTTTTATATTCATTTCGTGACGGCCGTAAATTTTGTTTCAAGGTAAATGAGAGAAATATTAAATACAATATGTTGTGATTAGAACATCATATCATGCAATAAAATATTGCTTTAAGGTGGGTTTCTACTGTCGGAATTTTCAGTGTTGGATTTTCAGTGTTACTAAAAAATAAAAAATCTTTAAAATTATATGGTGATGAATTAAACATTCCAAATTTGTAATAAACGAGTGATTTAAATAACATTTTGTATATAAACTTAAAATTAATTCGGTACAAAACGACTTGGCGAGAGTTTTGTTTTGAAAACAACTAACTTAAGGCAACAATACTTGTAAGAAATACAATTTAACTTTCTCACGGGAAACAAAATACCTCATTTCAAAGCGTATTCAAGAGGTCACATTTTGCGAATGGGGACTTCTAGCCCGTTTAAATGTATTTCACTGAATTATTATAAATCGTTTTTACATTCGTAAATTATAAATGTTCTACTCTAAAATAAACCGAAATTACATTTTATTTAATTTTACATTCTTTAATTTATAAAAGATTAAACTTTCATAACAATTCTTTCTTAAAAGTCTCAAAAAAATTGTTCCCCTTTTCATTTAACGTTTTGATTATGTACTGGAATTAACACTAAGAAGATTAATATATCACATCGAATCTTATATATATGCACTTTATTATTATTTTTATACTTTAAATTCATATTCATCTTTAATGTATTGGTAACTTATATTAACTTCACAGTTGAACATTTCGTTAAAGTGAGGGGATGGAGTTTTTCATGGAGGTTTATCATCGAGTTGTCACTTCACTATTATTTATGGCAGTAAACTTGAAAATATATCTCTTGGCCAGCAGCGGCACGTCCGTACCAGGTTAATACCCTTAGGCGAGAATTCTAACCGAATAAAGAATTACAAATTTAAAAATTTATTTTAAACACTTATAAATTAATTAGAAAAATTGGAATTAGAAAAAGGATGACGGAATATTTCTAAACAATAATGTTATTATTAATATTGAATTAATTGTATCGTATATAAAAAAGCATAAATATATTTCAAACAAACACTCGGTGGTTCAGTGGTTAAACACTGTACTTGAGATCTTCGTGCTCTGGGTTCGATCTCTGCAATTTATCAAACGTATTAGTAACAATATAATATAGTGGATAAGACGGTAAGTTTAATTATTGAATACATAAGAGTAAATATCCCGAAAAAAGTAGAAATCAAGTTCATTGTTCTTTATATATATTAAGGGTGGGAACCGTTTGTTACCATTATATTAGGTTGATTCGACATTTATAGCCAACGCTGTGCCGAATACCACATACTTCATGGTTAGACGAGCTTTAACAAAATATATTCTTTTCATGCCCATTGAAATTGTTTTCTGTCCTTTATTTTTGTCTTGAACAAGCGATATTCAATTGTTTTATAAATTATAATATTTATATTTATTTTAGTAAAAAATAAATTAAAATAATTTATTTAACATATGCATTATTAATATAAAACTCATAACGACAGACAAAGCTTAATTTATAATTAGTCCTTCTTTAATATGATTTTACACAACAAATAGTTATTAATTTAAAATTTGTTGTTAACCGTTGTTAAACATTATTTGAATTTCTAGAATACCTGTACACAACATTTCATCAAATTAATTTAAATATATATAAATATTAGATCTCATTTATAATCTGATAATATATGAAATATTAGAACACATTTATAATCTGTTCAATGTTAAAAAACACAACACTCAATTGAAAATTGTACCGAAAGCATTTTTTAAATATAACAATAAACAGTAAACAGATGTTTCAAAAAGTATTCAGAAATAAAATTAGTCCCGATAAAACCTATTTGTAAATTGAATCACGTCGTGTACGAGCACGCGCTGCCTGTAGATGCACATTAATAACGCTAATGACGTAACACCGCTGTTCTATTTTTAAAAATAATTAAAATGATAAACGATGTCTTATAATTCATTTATTGAATTCTATTTATCGCCTTTATTTTACAGGACAGGAACAAATGCGTAAGGAAACAACTGAGCGAAAACGTGGAACGAAAGCGAATCCTATGAAATTCATTATTCAAAATATTTTTTTCCATATTAGTAAATGATTCTTACCTTCATAGAATTCTTACTTTCATCAACTTAGCTGTCAATGTAGATAACGCACGTACCTTGTTTAAGAGAAGCTATAAAATAAGAACCACGTAAACTCATTACGGTATGACGTACATGAGCAATTTTAAATTGATCTTTCATAGAACACGTTTCTTTTAAAGATAACTCATTTATTTTACATAAAAGCTATATATGGCAGGGTTGTTGCAGTCGAAAAACGAATATTAAAGTATAAACTAAGTATGTATCGTTAGATTTCATCATCATCATCATCATCATCATCAACAGCCTTTATCTGCCCACTGCTGGGCATAGGCCTTTCCCAATGCCTTCCACAGTACGCGGTCCTCCGCCTTTCGCATCCAACAACTTCCCGCCGTGCGGATTATGTCGTCGGTCCACCTGGAAGGAGGACGCCCCACACTCCTAGTCCCCTGCCGTGGCCTCCGTTAGATTTGCTTAATAAAAAATCATACAGATTTGATGGCCCTACCTAGACAGAAGTAGAGTACGTAGTACGCTCAAAAACAAAGTTGCTAATTTATGCAGATTTATTAGAGATAGATTTTAAATTTGTAGGAATAATAAAACTTGAATGTACTTCAAATATAGTGTACAGTAACATTCGACAAGGTAACATAATAAGACATCATTGGTGTAAAATTAATGGCCAAAATTAAAAGCAACAGGCGAAAAATTTCATATGTGTACATTTAACGTCATTCCTCATAGGCGGGAAATCTCATATCATTGGAAATTGGAAATAAATTCCTTTAAGCTTTCAATTACCCCCCCATTCGTGTACATCGAATTTTCAGATGTAAATGTTGATGGATACGCTAAATTGTAACAATCAAGGGAAGAAATATACAAATATGGAACTATACGTTTTGAATGAAATACTTTCCCATGGCATATATTTATGATATTTAACTTAGGGTATTCCTAAGTGATCAATTAAATATTATGAGAGTTACAGATTTAAAAGTAATTTTTAATCTATAAAAATAATAGAACAGAAGAACAGAAAATTATTTATAGTAAAATAACACAAACTAACAAACCATAATATATGTGGCAAGCAATAATCGAACTGTACGTTTAACAAAAATAAGGCAAACATATCGCTTTTATCCCGCGTGTTAAACATTGTTACACATTACATTAATACACAGTATTTTATATCACTAATAAATATTCTAAACTAGCTGTCTTCCGTGCGGAATTTTAATAAACTTATTAAGTAGCCTATGTGTTCTTCCAGACTATGTTCTACATGTTAGAAGGTATCTCCGAAACGGCGCTACGGTTCTTGATGATATTTGGCACAGATGTAGAACATAGTCTTGAAGAACACATAGGCTTTTTAAGTTTTTTTTTTATTTTAATTCCGCGCGGACGGAGTCGCGGACGACAGTTAGTATGTTAATATTTCTCACGATCTACATTTTTATACGTTTCTGTGTAAGTAAAGTACTTTAAAGAATTATGACTTGTTATTACCAAAAATTCATTCAAGAAAAACAAAAAATCAACAAAACGAATCGATCTTTTGTCGTTTTGCAAAATCGTTTCAACCGTGTATGTTTCAGGCTGTCATAATGTAATATACACATCTTTTTTAGAACGTTGGTGGCATCCTTTACCGTGCTTAATGTAGTTTTCCTAGTGAAAATACGAGAACTTTTGTTTCAACTTATGTAGTACATTTCTAAATTTAAATATCCATTCTCCAATAACACTTTTATTCATATTTGGCAGCATTAAAGAATTTTTTAACTAACTGGAATCACGTGTTGTAACATTTGCGTTGTGGTTCACTCCATATTTTGGTTAGCTGCCAAAATATTAACTTTCAAATTATATTTATACCTGGTTATTTTAATTACTTAACAAGTTACAAAAAAAAAACAAGTAATACAAAAAGATACCTACACTGTCATTAAAGGTATACCGAAATAAAACTTGCTCATTTTACAACATTTTACACGTTACAACTTGCGTTGCAAATTTTTTCTTTAAAATAGGGTAGCTAACGAGCAAGCGGCCACATGAATTCGACGAAATGGCGAAGCGACCGCTGCCCACAGACATCCGCATTTGCAGATTCGTTGCCTACCATTAATCGAAGGAGTCGGAGACGTACAGAAAGAGAACATTTCCTCTTTCTTTGCATCCCCTACTCCATCAAATCCACTTTCCCTTCCCCTCCTTGTATTGCAAGCACAAGAGAAAGTCCGTACCTACTTTACTCCTCATTTTTTATAAGAGAAAGGGGCAAACGAGCGGCGGGAACACCAAGGAAACATCGATATGATTCCTTAGTGTTCCCGCCGCTCGTTTTCGGATATCGTGGATTTATGGATATCGATCCATGTCACTAAGTCGTACTGGTATGGAAATACCGCCAATCCATTCCACATTTGACATTCAGCCCACCTGATATTTTTAAAATAGGTCTGAAAATAAAAACCTTGCTTCTTTAATTCAACATTAATATTTATTGAAAAGTCTAAATATTTTTATAGATCGCTATTTTTTATTATCCTATATATGTAAAATATAAACCTCTCAACAATATTTTGTCATAAGATTATATGTAGAAATCCATATCAATTGCGTCTTTTTTCTTCTCCAACTATATACTAAATCTGTCACTAAATGATATAAGATGTGTTTATATTAGATGTAGTAATAGAAAACTAAATTTGTTAAATGAAAACCTATTTTTTAAAATAGAGGATATTATATTTAGAAAAAGATATTTGGATAAAAAAATCTTGGAAATATTTTGTTGCAATTTGCTATGTTGAATTTGAATAACGTCACCAGCAATTTATAATATTACTTATAGTTCACATTTGTGGCAATCGTTATCGGAAAGCGAGCTTGAAAGCCATTCAAATCCCAACGGTTAGACCGTTATGAAGGTCTCATCCCTACGCACTCGATAACTATGCTAATATTATTTGTGCAAGAGGATACGAGTAGCAAAACGGAAGCACTTACTTACGTGAAAAAAACAGTTTTTTGGCCTTTCCTAAACTCATTTCACTTACGTACACATTTTAAGGGGAGTGTAGCTACGTCTGTTCCTGTATTGCTTAGAAAACATAAGAAAAATGTTATTGACTCTTTAAAAACTATCTGAAAGATCTAGCGAACAAGCAATAGTTTCACCTTTTGATTTCAGTTCTATTTACAATTGTACGGATGAAGAGAAACTCGTGTTCACACAGAAACACATCGATGTAAACATCAGTTTACATACTTTACTACACTGAGTGTACCGTGTGCAGTGTCTTTATTGTTATGACAATTTAAGGGTAGAAATACACGGTTGTTTGTTAAAATACAAGTTACACTAAGTCCTGTGCAAAATTTTCGCTTGGGGCTTTTACGGCTTAATCGATCTCGATGGTTGCGATCCTCCGATATTATTGGCATCAGTCCAAACTGAACCGCAGAACTACGAATTCACGACATGTCAATTTATGTATAAATTGTTTTAAAATTACAATTTCTCTAAAGAAAAACATAATTCATCCTGAGTCTAAGTGTGTAAATTTAGTTTATCTTTAATTCCAATTAATATAGAAAAATCAATTCAAAAAGATTATAAAACCTAGAGACAAGACATTATAAAATGTTTGTAACTATGGTTAATTGTAGCGTTTAGGTAAAGCAAACCTAGTTATGGGCAAAAAGATAAGGCACGGCTTTCATCGGCGGAACAACGTAAAACAAACTCTGGTCGTCAACTAATTATTCGAAGTCACATAGTCCATTTACTCTCATGAAAGGTTAGAGCTTGTTACATATTAAGATTACCATCTCATATGTAATACATTGATTTCGTGATATTAATAAAAACTAATGAAAAAAAAGCAGTCGACATTTCTACAGTGTAGTTTTCTAATAGAATTAGATTTATTAAAAAGAACACAGTATAGTTAGCTCGGAAATAAAAATTATGATAGATTATTTTAAGTGTTCAAAATTCAGCTTCTAGTAAAATCTTACATCGAGATACAAAAACATTTTCATGTCCCACCTTTTGAAGTTAAAACTAAAAGCACAAATAAACGACTTCAAAACCTACCAAGTTCTTACAACGAACTTAACCAATACAGCTTTAACCAGGGTTAGGTGTGGACTTATTTCCAAGCAATTAAAACTTTGACTTGAGTCTAGGTTGTTAGTGAGATTCAAACTTTTTTGTATTGTCCTCTGAGCACGATTGCGGGAATAAAGGCAAGGTGTAGACAAAAGAAGTGTTTTGTTTGAAAACATCTTTTTTTTTTTTAAGTTTTTATGGAAACAAAATTGTTCTGAACTTTCTTGATTGATTAAGGATATGATTTAATTTGTCTTTCTTGGTACAGATAATCTTAATATTTTTAAAGCAACTGAGGTATTAAGTCTTAAATAATGTTGATTCAATTGAGATTTTGTTATTGATTGAGATAATCTATATTTATCTCATCACTTTCTTTTTTAACACAACTAACCTAGTTTAATTACAATACTATGGAATCTAATTAGGATTCTTGATATGACTTTAGGACCAATAATTTAAGTATTAGCCCAAAATATTTTATTCATGGACATGTTTCTGAAAATGGTTGTACTAGTATCTGTTATTATTTTCATAACTTTTTATTAATATATTGAAGGAAAAAGTATAAGAAATAAAAATAAATTTATAGTGAAATAAAACAAGTATACGTCAGTTTGTTAATTGCAACTGCGTATTAAGAAATGCCGAGCACGCCTTTGCAGCTCAGAATTTACAATAATTACTTACTCTCATTACTTTTTATATAAAAATAGTTTAAAAAGAAAAACAATTTAACTTTCATTTCTTATTTTTAACGGATAGCATCTGTTTCAGAGAGTATGTTGTTTCATCAGACTTTCGATGTCCACGTGCGATATATCTTTAATCCAAACCTTAAAAAATAAAGGCTCCTGCCTTTATTGAGGTTCTCACTTTCTATATTCATTTAAGTTTGATCAGCTTATGTATTTACGGTTCTAAAGAATACATAGTGTCTGTTAGAGATTCGTTATTCTCATAAACAGAAACTAAGAATATAAGACAGACCACAAACTAAGATTAAATACAGTTCTCTTGACTTTTGATGTTTAAAGCGTTTATGTTTAAACGTCTCAATTTCTGTCTGATCCCTTCTAATGGAATTTCGGATCTTGTAAATGTCATTTTGTAACGTGGGCCCCAGTTAAAAGGGGTCAATCAGTTAGCAAACGTCAAAGCCACACGTGTATTAAGTCACAGCCCGGGCATGTTTGCTGTCGACGTATAACAAGTTTCGGCAAAGGATTGAACTTCGTTGTTGACTTGTTTGACTTA
Source organism: Papilio machaon (assembly GCF_912999745.1). Classification (NCBI taxonomy): domain Eukaryota; kingdom Metazoa; phylum Arthropoda; class Insecta; order Lepidoptera; family Papilionidae; genus Papilio; species Papilio machaon. The sequence continues at coordinate 4,361,801 of NC_060002.1, forward strand.
TAAATAATTCATTAGGATACTTCGAATTATTAGAACGTAAAATCATTAAGTCGTAAACATCACTGAACATACAAACCCGAACAATCTCGACTCGAAAGGAAAGCGCAATTATTAGATTTCTATTTTCTCTTACCTTTATCAATGATATCGAATTTATTTCTATGAAATCGAATTAAGAAGATTTCCGAGAAGCTGGAGGTCTAATTTTAGTCCTCTACCCTTTCTCCACCCTTTTCTTATAAAGGATGGGAATGACAGGATGGGGGGACGCATTGTAAGGGGAAATATTATCTTTCTGTGCGTCCCCTTCTCCGTTGATTAAAGGTAGGTAACCCATCTGTAATTGCGTATGTCTATGGGCATCGGTCGCGACGCCATTTCAGCGAATCAGGTGATTGGTTGCACGTTTGCACCTAACGATATAAAATAACGATGGCGCCCACGACGCTGTCCGCGTGAAGTATGATAAATATGTTCTTAAATTCCAAAAAAAATTGATGAAGAAATCCATACAACCATACGTAGTGAAAACACTACGTACCATCAATCTTTAGGATGTGAAATTAGTGCAATTCTTTCTTAGTGCTTGTCTACGTAATAACAAAAATCTTTGTGCAAGTCTGACTCCAATATTTTAGACTTTACTTCGATCACAGCAAATAATATAAAAAAACTCATATGTTCATATTTACATCAAAAAGAACAAACATCATTTAAATCTAACTCTAAACAATATTATTAACATGTTAACCACATAAAATATTCACTACATATAATGTTTTAATTAATTAAACTTTTCGTACATCTAAACGTAAATACACACTCGTAACAGACTCAGAGATTCGTTCAAACAATTACGACGTAAGCTTGAAACAACGTATCCAGTACACCTTGAAGTTAAATAAAAGTTGAGCGGTTAGTTGTAGAGTATATTCAGAGTCAAACGCTGCTTGTTCGTTATGTTGATTTTTATTTAAATTAATTAAATATGTTGATATTTATAATGAATACGAGATATCAAATATTTTCAACGAAATAAGCATATTTGATATTTTCTTTATCTAAAATAATAGCTAAGCTTGCTTAGCTTCTTTTTTTGTTACCTTAATATGTGGAATTAAATGTTTGTTTTGTAAAACATAGTCCTTCATTTTTTTTAAAAACAATTAAAAGAGAAAAAAACAATCCCTAAAATGAGTTTATTGGCATATTCGTCTTTTCTTATTACATCATACTTAACCAATTTTGACAATTCTTTTGCCGTTAAAAAGCTACACTAACACTGAGTAACATAGGCTATATTTATTACTAAATTTCTTTTGAATTCTACACGAACGAAGTCGTGGGCAAAAGCTAATGTTAAGTAAAATCACTAAGAGAGACTCTTAGTGTATTAAATACTACCCTAAAGTACTGCTTTACAAACCATTAAATGATTATTTTGACGCGTAGACTAGCAAATACGGCAGTAATTTTAATAAAATGATTGTCATGACTTTCTTTTGATGCGACTAGATTATTTGAAAGATTGAAAAATATTCATATATGTAGATAGGTACTAGCTTTTGAACTAAAAACTTAGTAGCTTTATAATTAATAAAAACTTAGTCGTTGATAATGTAGCTTTCTATTGGTAAAAAAATTATTGAAATCGGTCCAGTAGTTTTGAGTTTAATCGTTACATATAAAAATAAAAATCCTTTTTTTATTATCAAGCGGCCGACTGATTCGCCGAAATAGCGAAATGATCACTGCCCATAGACATCAGCAATTGCACATGCGTTACTTACCTTTAATCGATACCGATGGGACGCACAGAAAGAGAATATTTTCCTTCCCTATGCGTCCCGTACTCCGTCAAATCCACTGCCCCTTCTCATGCGTGTAAGAAAAAGGTGGGAAGGGAAATCTTTCCTTCTTATATTAGTATAGATTTGAGATTAAAATAAGGTTGCATTCTGAAAAATGCTTTAATGCAAAGCTTGAAACAAATTAATTTTCCATCATATTTCCTGGTAACTTATTAAAAGAGACAATGATACAGTACATTTATTAAAGAAGCTATTGAAATGAAAACTTTGAATGCGATGACAGAATCTCGTTAATAATATTTTCTCAGTATTAAAGAATTGAACAGGCCCAACATCGATTTGTTACAATCAAAAGAAACAACAGACGTTTCAAAATTGAAACATTTAATATTTGAAAATAAATATTTTCCATTTCCTGAATTTGTATTTAAAGTGAAACTTAAGTTGTTATAAATGTACCTGTTAAATGTCCTAAAAATATCATTAGCTTTCATATCAACATTTTGAATACAATATCGATGTTATATTCAAATCTCAAATTAAATCGATTATATTTTGTAATTACAAATAACAAACTTAACATTACACACCCAAACTATTACCTATTAATCCTATAATATTGAAACATTAATGTTTTTTTAAAAACATTAAACATATGTACATGCACAACCTGCCTTTCACTCCGCGTTGCAGGGGATGTCGTATTATTGTAAATATATTAAGTTAATAAGTAAATTACAAACTCGATGTACCGTTCAACGCCTGCAGGTGTCTGGTCACTATATCGGTGTCAGTCGAGTCACTTAAGTCACAGTCAAATAGTCTATACACACCAGCGGTGCTACCTTCCTGTTGCACTCGCTGCACCGCTTATTCACTTTGTTCGCGCTTGGTCCGCACGCGGAACCGAATATCCTAGCGACCCTGTACACTACAAAACCGATACGTTCGATACTTAACACTATCCGTCCAGCTTCTTTCGACTCCCGATGCTGACGAAATTCTGTCAACTCACTGTCTTCCTCGCACAAGCCCCACGCTCGACGGTAGCGGTGAGTAATTTCAATCTACCTACTTGTGCGGAGAGAAAAAAAATTAGTTGATCTACCTACAATAAACCTATATAGGCGAACCACGAAATTAAAACATGTAGTTCGTCATTGAAGATGACGAAGCACAGTGTGGTAAAAAAATAGTGAAAAACAAAATTATGTTGTACCAATAAATATTGAAAGTGATGACTTGTTTACTTTATTAATTTCAAGATATTCTTTAGTTTTTATTATTTAAGAACAAGAAATTGCTTTGAAAGTTGTTAGAACAAATAACATTAGCATAGTTATCGAACGCGTCTGAGCGAGACCTTCATAAAGGTCCCACTGGGAGCGGGATGGCTCTTAAACCCGCCTTCTGATAATGATTATCGATGATTCGACCTAAAATGCGAACCCCAACACAATATTACACATTGTTGCCTTTAGAGGGATTGCGTAGCATTTGTAAGAAGAAAACTGTGTATAGTAAACTGAACGAAATATTTTATAGAATCGTGTATCGTCAGTCTAATACTGGGATAGGCAACGGAACGATACAACGTTACTTATAGTGTACAAACAATTATTTCTGGGCCTGGGCCAACTTAAAGGTGAGCAATAACTTATTTATTTATCTAAACTGTATTTAACTGTTAAATTTAATTTTTTGTTACGTTCAGTCATTTTTATCATTGAATATTAATCCTATTTATTTAACGTTATCCTGTTTTCAAAGTTCAGGTGCAAACGCCACTCAAGTGAGTACGCACTCAGAGATTATTGCGATCTTGTTTTATGCGAGCCGGGTCAATATGGCCCGGAGGAAATTATGAGAGTGACAGTACGGTATCACAGAGTAATGTAAAGATACGTCACATATAGCCCGCTGTAGTTCCGCTCGGCTTTTAGTTTCCGATGTTCGTATATCGTAAATGTTCCGTTAATTATCCAGCACTGGCAGGAAATAAGGTCTACTTTTAAATGAATTTATTGTAAATATTATTTATGAAGCACTTAACTTTTGTTCTAAATTTTGTATCTGTAATTGTTTTTTTTTATCATTCTTAATATCACCACCTTAAGGAGAATACCCTTATGACAGAGATTATAACAGAATGGAAATTTTATGTACACATATACGAAAATATTCCTGTCTTTTTGGGTCAGTTGGGTAACAATAACTAAGGTTTTTGCAAGCAAGGTTAAATATCCTCAGACAATCAAGAACAGACTTCTTCTATGTCAACTAATCTTTACTATCCGATTTTTATATACAAGCACTATATTTATTTAATCCTTTAGACGGTTTTTTGTACTTATGACAAATTAACTGACTGAAATACGAACCATTTAATGTGTGGTATTTGGCAATATAGAGGTTATAAAAAGATAAATTATAGGTACGTGTATGTATCGGTGGCCAATTGCGAAGTCGTAATGATGTCTCCACGAATATTGAACCACACCTTTCAATGAGCCTAGATTAATAACAGTAATTATCTGAATATGATTATTATTGTAACAATGACACTTATCGAAAAAAAACTTTCGGAAAAATAATAAAAGAACGTATTAGTGTCTGGCTGTTGCGTGCTGTATCACTGAGCCATCTGAACTGCTTCAAGTTTTCTCAAGATCGCTCTAGATGAACCTATAAAGAAGTCTGTGGACTGAAAAATCGATTGCCACAGACTATCGTGTTAGGTTCAATATGTAACATTAATATTATGTAACATTTTACAAGATTCTAAATGTAATATTATTTTAAATTAACAGTTTAATTTAATTTCAATTTGTAGACGGATACTATTTAATTATTTTAATATTAGGGTGAATTTTAGTACTAAAAAATTAGTATTATCAGCACTAGCCTAAATTAAGTTTTCGTCTAAACGTTTACAAAAATTTCAAACTAATCTGTTAATAATTTTTACACAAAAAACTTTCCATCTTTCCGTCAGTCACGCAAGAAATCTTTAATTAAAAAGGCATTCGTAAGGTGAGAAAAAGCTTGTACTTATTACTAAATAGTAACAATAGAAAATAATACAATTGGTTTCTTAAGAGCAAAGTTAAAGTGAAGATATCTTTGTTTTCACAACAGGCTCTACTTAAGGAATATGGAATGAGACGCGACAGGCAAGACGTGTTAAACGAACTGTAGTGTTTTCCGTTTGCTCTTTTCACGGAACAAATCTATATACATATAATTGTCTGTCCTTAAATATTGTTTTTAACATTTATTGCTACTATTTCTTGGATTAAGGTTTTGTGTTTGAATAAACGCTTTTATGAATACAAGAAAGAATATTATATTGTGAAGTGTGCAGTAAATATGACCAGCGTCCAGAAGCTGATCTAACTTAAACCAACTTGAAAGCAGAATATTTTATCATGTCTTTTTACAAAATTAAAATACTATTTTTAAAAATTTCATTTTATTTGTCATGTTTTATTTAAATTTAAAGATTATTTTATGACTTTAATACGTTTTAGCATTACGTAAGTTTTATATGTCGTTCAACATGGTTAACCTACTTGTTTTGCAAGCATAAGCGGAATACCCTTCGCGTCTCAGGTTTCAACTACTTTATGTTGGGTCAGATTAAAAAAAAACGTATATTATTAACAGCTTTGTTCTTCCGCTTGTTTGTCGCCTTCTTCCATACAAACCCCTTATAAATCTCAGTCTTTATGGTTAAGAACAGTACACAAAACTTTCCAACTTGTATACTTGAAAACATAAAATAAATACAGTTCCTATTAGTAATTTAGATGGCATCAAGTACTTATATATTCATACTAGCGGTCACCAGCGACATTGTCTAGGCAGAAAAAAGTAGCCTGTAATATGCCCGTGTAAATTAACTTACTTCCGTCCAGTCGTTCAGAATTTCCTGGAACAAACGAGACATTTCAGGCAGACAATAATAAAAAAAAAATGGTTTTCCTTTTCACTAACGCAAAAACATCCTGTGTACAAAATATGATTTTTTTCGATGTTACATGCAGACACTCTAATTTTATTTATATGTATAGATAACGAAGCTTGGAGCAAAAATAACTTAGACTCTTAGGTCCCTCTTATTTCTGAAATAAATCAAATTATGTATTTCCTTTCGATGGAATCAAGATGAATTAACCGAAGGATGCCGAAGGGAGGCGGGAGCTGCCGAATTCCTCACCTTTGCAAAACACAACGTCCAATGCCGAATCAGTGCTCGACAGCCGTTCGTCCCGGGTGGACGTGATCTACGCGGTCCTAGTTTTAGGATCAACGCGCGCGTAAAACCACAGGAAAAATAAATTAACCTACAACATAATTGCTGTGAAAAGTGTTACACTAATTTATTGACATTAATAAATTGTTTTGCTAAATAATTTACTTTTAAGTGTTAAAAATTTACTTTTACTGTTTCAATTGTACGTGAAGGAGCAAAAGTTTTACTGTTATATATAATTCATATCCATGGTTTTTTTAATTAAAAAAAATTCTAGTTGACTACTTTACTAACATTAGGCTTATATTAAAATCTATGGTACCATTTAAATGAAAATCGATTTGAACTAATGATTAAATTAGTGCAAAACTTAGTAAAATGGTAGAGTAAAAAATCCGTGAAATATTTAACTGAACATATAATTAAGGATATTAAACAAGTAAGTAATCCTAATCTAAAAAATAACTATAGGAATTTGTATCCAAAATCCATCTGAGGATACCGAAGAAATTCAGGGTCTGAGATTGAGAGAAATCTTTGCTTAATTAAGGTTTCTTCGTATGTAGGTACCTGTAAAATAGAAACCGACAAAAACGCTGAATTTTTAACGCTTAATGCTCAATGCTCAACCTACTGAGGATGATATCAATCTTTTAGTTTTAATTAAAGGTATAATTAGATATGTTAGACATTATTAATTTAATTTAAACTATATTAATTTAAATTTAACTTAAAAGACAATGAAATTACTATTGCTTTTGAATGACGGAACATGTTTTGTAGAGGTGATCCGTAGTGGAAACAATATAGGTTTTTATAATAATATACGTCCTTATTTTTTATTTGATTTATTGATCAATTAACCTATTCAAGTCCTAGTCACTTCGTACTAAGTATTTTTAAGCCATATTAAGTTGTAAGGTTATTTATATTGCAACATTTATAAAAAAGATTATCCGTAAAGGTACAGGAAATGTTTGAATTATTTATACGCAAGCGTCACGTGGTGTTGGCATGATCAAATTCATTATCCGTCTTCTCTGGCGTAAGTGTCATACGAGTAGACAATAGGAGGGTGGCTACCGGGAGGGTTGACTGTCAGGGTTGCAGTGTACCTTAGTTATTGTCACCTGCCATACATCTACAGATACTCTATTCTCATGTCTTCGTATTAGTAGAGTTTCGTCGTATTTATTTTGTTAAGGAATTATTTTAAAAAATATCTTGCTGTTCCATCTGAAAAACTTCAAAGTAGAATGTAAATGTAATGACTCTATTTAATTAAATGTTATAATTTAATTGTTAATTATTAGTACTTCATGAAAATTTAATACGGTATGTAACGATAAAAGATCTGAATAAAATATCGTATATTATTTTTTTTTCTGTAAAGTGTGAGATTATTTATTGCATCATATTTAAACTATGGTTATAAATTTATTTTGAAATTCATAGTAATGTTGGATTTGTAATGTAATTTGTACCAAAAATGTTTTATGATAGAAATCTTTTACAAAGACAAAAGAACATTTTCAAAACGTTTCAAAACGAAGTTTGTTTAATTGCTTTGCTTAAAATATAGGAAATATTTTATTAAGAACAAAGTTTTAATTAAACGACGAAAATGTTCAGCAAAATATTTCATTAGGTAAATTTAAAGATACTGCCACACTCAGGTTGTTTACTGGTCATTAAGGGCGCCCCTTAGTGTAGTTTTACAGTAAATGTTATATTTATTCTTATAGTAACCATATTAGTACGTCACAACTTCATTTGATATACGATCGCCGGGGGTGCGAGAAATTAGCTCCAAACTACAGGTTTATTGCAACTAACTGTACATGTTTTACGTAATACTCCGATGTAATGTGAAAGCCACAGTTTCCTGTGCCACGGACAGATTGTGAACTTCATCATTTTACAAACTCACTAGGAAAATTAGAAACTGACAGTAAAATGTAAACTTAAAGAACCTTTCAATATATAACATGTTTGGTCAACTTTGAACTCATGTGTTACATTTACACCAAGTAATTTTAATTAAAACATGTAAAAAAACAAGTTTTTATTATGTCTTTGTTAATTAAAAAACATTGAAAATTTAAAAAAAGACAAACTACTCGTTAAGGCTATTCAAACGAGCCCAACTTCGATGAGTTTGTGTCATAATAAAGCATTATCCGGCGATTTATAAATGTATACAAATATTTCACCTCAATCAGTAATCGAGAAGTGGATCTTTAATTTGCAAGATTTGATTACAAACATCCAGAGAGGTGAAAATAAATAAAAGCTTGTAAAATAGGTATGTTGCATTGTCTTGATGAATAAGTTTTCTTTTTCATTAAGTTTAAATTGTGCTAGCACTTTCTAACATATTTAGTGAAAGTGACTATAGTGATAGTTAGTTAGTGATTATAAACTAACGAAATTCACAATAAGTCAGTGGCATAAACATAATATTGGATATATAATGACTTATTATTCAAAAGATAGTTTTATTGTTTTACTTAAATACATTAAAAACTAATTAAGTTATATTTGTGGCAAGTTCAATACGAAATGGAAAAATACTAAATGAGGAAAAAGACGAAAAATATACGAAACGTGTTTGCCTAGCACTTTGATGAGGCACTCTACATGACCTTAATATCGACAGGACGTTCAATATTACCACCTTACGTATTTTACAGAGTAATTAAATTGTAGCATAAATACTATCCTACTGCTATTTTTACACAGACTTTAATGGAGTTAAATAATTTAATGAAATTAATTATGTAACTCGAAATAGTGAATCAATTCTTTTTATACCTTTGTTCTTGCAAATGTATTTTTATATAAAATTAAAGTACAACATAATTCTGAAAAATATTCGACATTTTTGTGTAAATTAATTGATCAATTTAAATAAAATTTTAATATGCGAGGGTGGTCCCATATTATCATATAATTAAAGAATTAATTTTGAAATGTTCAAAATTTCCAAACTGAATATCGTGTCGGGCAACATTAAAATACAATTTTAACTTTGCGTCAAATGTGTCAGTGTTTTATAAACAGAGATAGAAGTGGCTGTAACTTTTGGGCGCCTAATTTAGCAACTTTTATACCCTTTGAGATCGTTCAGAAAAATACGAGTAGCGTTTTATGTTGCGAAGGAAGTATGTTTTATGTCGCAACCGTTTACCATCGTTTGTAAAACAAAATAAAATAACATAACATGAACACTCAAACTTACATACATACATAAAAGGAGGTACTACGATTTGCAATATAAAATGAAAAGTTTATTCAAAACATCTGAAGTAATAAGAAAGTAATGAGATTGAATGTGGGTGGTTACAAAGGTAGAGAAAGGATAAAGAAAGTTTGTATGGATTGTATGAAAGAGGATATGTGTAAGAAGGGAGTACATTCAGATTTATAGAGATGTATATGTAGTGTGCCGACTTTCCGTGGGAACAAGGGCAGATTGCCAATAATGTTACTTATTCGATCTACATTTTTTCTTAAAATGTCATGTATGTGAGTACCTTTATTAACTGGTGGAAGAAATTTTGATTGTTGATATTTATTTACATAATTTCTTTACCAAAAGAATATCCATTTAATCCACTTATTATTAAAAATCCAATAATGAAACATTTGAAAATGGAATAAATAAAACGGTATACTGCATCTAGTATTCGCGTACTAAAGACGCGCAACGAGAGACAATTGTCCGTTGCCAAAGGCTAATATGTCGCTGCTTGTTTGTTCCGGAACGTGGTCGGAAGACTTTCAATTCCAATTTTCCAATACAAAAGTCGACAAAGAGCGGCTTGTTGCCTTAAACTACTGCGCAACTAGACTTAGTCTGGTTTATACTGGGGCTTAAATAAACAGGCGGAGATATCCCCGCGTGTTAGTCCATTGAAAAAATAAAATAATTTATTTCAACCGCACTACTATTAATTGGGCTTCATAAAATTGAAATGAATATTACACAAATTAATTTTTTAAATAAAAATTATTTGTTCTATCCCTTTTCATGTGGTCAAAAATATGACGATTTAATTCAACTTACCTCTATCCAAAGTTGCTCGTCTCTATCGTCTAAGCGACGCAACTTTGAATAAAGGTAAGCTTTTTTTATTGTCATATTTTCAACCAATGTATCTGTAGCACACTATTGTACACATCATTCCCGGACATCCTGTATAACACATACAAACATAAGTTAACCCTTAAATATATGTCCAAGTTATAATAGTAGCATTAACGTGCTTAGCTTGTCAGGATTTCTGCTGAATTTAAAGTTAAAGTATCATAATAACACACAATTTAGTACTTCAAGTAAAGTGGGGTTAAGAAGATTAAATAGGTTAAGGGTCAGACGACGGCGTCCACTCACCGATGTGGTTTCGCCGGGCGTGCAATAAAAGTAGACAATAACACCACTTATTATGCAATTTCATCACAAACGAAGTATAATTATATTATACCGTTTTTAAAACTAGTAATAAAAAAGTCTATTCCTACTTCCCCTTCGTACACGAGGCAACGTAAATCTTCGAAACCCGGCGATTTTAGTCGCTAAGTGACTTAAGCAATACAATGTCATAAAGGTTCGTACACAGCGCGGGTCGCCGACATTTCTATCTGTCATCAACAAAGACAGTCGCGCACAACCTGTACTGAACGAATAGAAGATTCGCGTCAACGATTCAACGATTCTCGCGACGATAACATACATTATTAGTTTCGACGATTTACTTTACCTTGTGTACAAAAGGCCTTACACCAAAAAAGAGGACTTTAACTTAAGATTTTTAAATAGTGAAAATATGCACTATACATATATTTTAGAAGGCTCTCGTAGCTTCGATGTCTTCCAATGTCTTTTTTGCCTTTTATTATAATAGAAAAAACTGTGTTTTAATCAAGTGTCATCCAAAACAAGTTTCTATTTTGTTCTGTAGCAAAACTAATTCAAATTCGAATTCTACAGAACATAAATTTAAAATCAAATTTGTGTACGAATGTACACACGTAAACATCGTCATCAAAATTTTATAATTACAAAATATAGGTATACAAAAACTCAAAAACAAACACGTACCTACGATTCCCGTCTCGTGTACAAACTTTATACATATTTTCGGTTTGTTTTATGTTGTTGCTGTTATCAAAGCTTAATTAAAAACAAACATCAACAAAAGCAATTAACTCCTAAACCTAACCGATATTTTAAAAAAATTATCATGCCGAAATCATCACCAGGGTTATCTTAATAAGCCGAGATTTTAAACAAATCCCCGGGGAATTTTCTGTGAAATAAAATTAGCCGAAAAAGGCAGAGCCATTAAAATTACATTAGCATAAATAAGAGGAATGCTAATCTGACGAAAATAAATCTTGGTCGGAAATAAAAATAATCCAAGTGGCTTGCCATTCAACGATATCCCGCTCAGATCTTTGCTTATTGTGGACTTTTTTTTACATGTGACTTTTTGTTTTATCTGCGCCTACTCGCATACGCTTTGTGTTAACTGGCAATGGAATTTATATCACTAAGTAGACACTATAAATTTCATATGTTGTATAACATGTAGATTAACAGCATGCAATCTATTGCCGTAGTACCTATTGCTTCGTCCTAAAGAATAAGGTTAACAGCTAATTCTGAAGTACTTATATTATTATTCGACGTAACATCGACATATATAGTTTACTAGTTTTGTTATAAAATGTTTATCGAATAATAGTATGTTTTATTATACTTCTACATAAAATACATTCCATAATTTAAGTATCGAAACACCACAAAATAGATATATTGAGTATTAGAGGCCTCTACTTTGGTGGTTCTGTATTTGCGGATTCAGCAATCGTCTCCCTCCTTTGCGTTCCTGTATTAACATCGAATCCAATTCACCCCTGTGTTATACATTCCTATATAAAATAGTCGGTTTGTCTGAAGGATCGATGTAATGCGACAAACTGATCTGACCTTTGCAATATCAAGAAAAACACACATCATTCTTAGACTGTAGAATAGCTTTTTCATGTATTATCTAGTCTTTTTACCTTTATAGGTAAATATTTTAGGTTTTATATATCTCCTGACAGGACTAAATGCGATAACTCACCGTGCTAGATAAGTTTATCGCACTATATGCGCTGGGACAGGGTAATATGACAACAGATGTCCATGACGGTTATGTCAACTCGCCGTACATTCATAAAAGTAATAACAGATTCAGCATTGTCGTTCATCCAAAAGGGTCCTTGCACTGTGTTCGGTGCTCAAGGTATTGAGGTTAGGCCGGACCCGACCGTCACGATCGTTACAAATGGGGACATGAACACGGCCAATGACCCATGCGTAGTTTTCTTAAATCCATAGCATATTTTTCTAAGCTTATCTTTTTTTTTCTTTTATGAGTTAAAGTTGTATTGCATATGATACGTAAACAAATGATCTGTCTGTCCACTCTGTCGACTATTGCGTTTATGTCTCGGAATTAAATTTACATAATTTTATCGCTAACACCTTTACTATTGCAAATTGTAACTTTTGTAACCGAAAATATGAATTTAACCTAAACTATACACGAAACAATCTAATTAAGTTGAAATTAAAAATTACGTAAAATGTTATAGATTATTTTGTTTGTTGTTTTACTTTCTACCATACACAACTTGTCAAACATTGTGCACTAGGAATCAGATATTTTAAATCTATTTTTATTGCACACAAAACTAAAACTTTACTGGTAGTTCACAGCCACGCACTATTTTTATCTAAAAAACCAGCTTTTTTATTTTATTTCTGAAAAAAATTTCATATCAATGTATGTCACAAAGTCACGTAAAGAAAGGAAATCTAAAAAAAATGTAACATGCGAAAGTAACGGAATTAAGTATATATCAAATAGAAATTGGCAATTCGGGATAGGGAAGGTTCGCCCAATAAAGTACGTGAGGCGGTCAAAAACAAACTTGTGCAATAAATAACCCGATCGGATAAGAGAAAGGTACGCACTCAGCCATTTTATATTCAATAATAAAAATAAGATAAACTAAATCATGTTACAGTTTTGTCACACAATTTATTGATTGTAATCGTATGGCCACGTTATAGCTAACTGAAATAACAAACAATGAAAACCTAACCTTAATAAAATGTCTATAAAGTTACTTTATAAAAAGCTGCCAGGTGAATAGTCACCCCTTACTTAGGAATATTATAAATTGATCTAAAGACGTATAACTATATCTATACAAGTGAGCTTTCCTATTCATCTTGCCTTTTCCTCTAGCTTCTGGTTTCCACGAAAAAACATTTCGTCATTTCTAACATCCTAATTGAAAAAAGAGGGGTAATATTATGTTTATCCACAGTTGTTTCGGCGAAGACCAGCTTAATCCTAGGACATGTAATAAAACAATTATGAAAATACTAATGACTGCAATGCACAGCGTCAAACTTCTGACAAGGGACTGAACGTTTTGCCCTTTTAACTCGAGTTCTGACAACTTTTTAATTACATAATAAAATGGACAATACAGTAATTATAATATTACAAAACTGACAAATTTATGTTAATTATTATATTAAAAACTTCACTTAACTTTTTGTAATTTTGACAAACATGTTCGAAATTAGTATTTAAAAAGAGAATTTGAACAAAAACAATAGATAAATAGAAAACATTTTCAACTTAATATTACTGGCAATATAATTACACATACCCCTATGATTTTTAATAAAGTATTAACAACTTTACATAATAGTAAAACTATGTTTGTACTAGAGTTATTAAGACTTTTTATGTCTGTTAGGAAAACAAATGAAAACGTTAAAGTAAATTAAACTTGAAATGAAATCAATAAAAAAATAGATAAAAGAAAAAATGTGAGTTAATATTACGTGTCTTGTGAATGTGTGTGTAAGAAATGAGTTTAATAAAGTGGATGCAGTTGGTCTTCGTTCTGGCGACCTGCTGTGCTGAGGAAGGCGAGTGGAGTGAAGACGCAGAGGATTTAGGTAAGAACTTTCTTAGTCAAAAACTTAAATACAAGACAAGAATCAAATAAAATAAGCATTTGATATAACGATTTTTCAATCTTGTATTTAGCTTGAAAGATATAAAAAATATAAATTTAAACGATAAAAAAATTGAAAAATGGATAGAATTGGACGTATAAAATAAACAATGTTCAAGTACAATGCTAAAAATCTGTTAGTTGGATAAAAAATATTTTCATTAAATAATCTTTAAATCAATTACTTAAAAAGTTTTGTCTCATCAATTTACCTGTGATTTCAATGCCATAGATGTAAAATACAAAAATACTAGTCCACTTTCCATCTCTAAGAGCTCACAAGCTTTTACTAAGTATACCAGTATTTTTCTTCCATCACTTATTTAAAATAGATGGAATTCAAGTTAAAATTTAATTAAAACCATAATATTGTTTCATCTGGAAAAATACATATGCATTTTATTCTCCTGCTCGCTAATTTTTGTTTCCAACTGCAATTTTATTTTGTAATCTGTTGAGAATTGCGTTAGTATGCATTTGCTCAGTTTGATTGGAACGTTTTATATAGCCACGGGTTGCAAATAAATTGGCTTGCTAGTTAATAAATATAATCTCATTTGAATTTACCATACGTAATTGAGCAATATATATCAAATCATTTAAACAATATATTTATATATATATATATATATATATATATATATATATGTGTAGGTACATACATATTTATTTAACTTTTGTTTTACACAACATTTCGCTTCACGCACTTTTCGCAGTAGGTTAAACTATATGAATAAAGTCAAGCCATGGACATATAAATATCTCAATGTTCCCAAAAAAAATATTCATCAATTGGAATAACGTCTTTTAAATTGGTCTTTAAAACCACTTTCGTGCAGTACACTTCTTCCCTCGTCATTATAAAATTTTATTGGATTATTAGAAATCACTCGGTCATGCCTATGGACAGCGGTCGCCTCGCCATTTCGACTAATTCAGATGGCCGCTTACTCATTTGAAACCTTATTATATAAAAAAAATGAAGAAACTAGAACATAGCTGAAATTTACATATTTAGTAAAGGTGACATAAGAAGTACCCGTAATCACCAGGCACATTTGTGAGAAATATGTACATGCTTTTTCAAATGTCCAGTGTCTTAATTTTTCGGATTTTCTTTGAATTCAATGAAGATGCGTGGCAAATATATCGGCAAAATGATTTGCCGTTTTTGTGGTAGTTTTTATTTTTTTGGCCTTATTTAATTTAGTTAAATAATTAAGTACTAAATATACTATATTAAATTAAAAACAAAAAAGTACAAAAAGTGATGTCCAATTAAGACTGTTAACGCGTGAACGGTTCAGTTCGTGCTCCAATTTTATTGAACGATTAATTTTATTGCAAAATTTTCTGGACAGCGGAACAAATGGAAAACGATAGTCATTCGACAGTGTTAGACCGGACTTTTGTGGTTGCGCGTTCGACGTATGTTTTTACCGATGAATAAACGAAATAAATTAAGGAACACGGAGGTGAAAAGCAAGCGATGTACAATGTCAGGGTTAAATGAAATGTTAAGCAATTTAATTAAAATGTTCCAATGTTCAATATTATAATCTAAACTGGTTGAAAAAGGTTAGCAGATAATACACATCATTAGTTTTTTACATATACCTATGGTAGTCATTAAACATCATTTAAACTTCTTGATTATTTTACACTGTTCCATTAAAATAAAACCGAACTAATTTAATACTTTTTCATGATTAAATAGAAATTAGAAGTAGCAGCAGAATTGTTGTAATCTTATTGCCTTTTCACACATCTGTTTTGATATTTTATATTAAAGCATATATTTATAAAATTAAATATTTTAACATAATCGTAACATGAAACATAATTCGAAGCGCATATTTGTATGCGTACAGCCGTTGTCTTCGAGGACAATAATGTAATGCATAGCTGTTTAGCTGGCTCAGAGTCGCGCATGTGATGACTAGGTCAGGCCCGCTCGCTACGTGTCTTAACAATAATTTTATTAATATTACTCCCTGAAGCCTGTCACGCGCGCAACCACCCCTCGTATTTCTTCAAGGCGACACAAAAAATATGATATATTGTGAGAACGACGCATAAAAGCTACTTTTTACAAAAACGGGAAGGAATTAACGCCCTCATTGTCAGTTAGAAGAGCATTCTTGTTTTTATTCGGCCACAAAAACAAAACTTCTTACGTCTAGGAAAATAACACAAACATTTAACAATTAATTTTCGTGTTTGTATGTGATAACGTACATAAAATAATGATTTGATCAAATGAGAACGTTACATCGAAATTCTTCCTCGAATAAAATATATTTTTATAACATCTAAACAAATAAAAGGGCCTGATTACAAGCTTCATTTCTTTACCCTTATCTTAACGACGGGACGCTGCGGTACACAAACATCTGATAAGAATTTCTTTTTCTTACATGCTTGTCTATTTCACTTTTTTGTCAAATTACACACTTTTCCTGAGAGAAGTACACTTTTTTTAAGAATGTAACAAATTAGAAGACATTTTACCTGAAGTACCTACATTATAATTCTGTTAAAATACTCTTACTGTAGGTTTCTGAGAAAGTCGCCGTTTAACACATATTGTTAACTCTGTTTGGTCAAAATTAATGACAGGGTTGACGATACATTTTATACATAGATTATGGCCACGGAAACCAACGGTTAATGATTTTAAAATTGCATATTTGGTGACAATTTGATTATTGAATTACAGACTTTAGGATACGATGTGCATTTCAACTGGATAACATTACTAAGACCACATTTTGAAAATTCTGACGTATCTCTGCTGCCGACTGCAGTTCACAACTGAGATAGACACCAACCATATATTATATGTATTGTTTTTTTTTTGAGCATAAAAATAAAAATTTAACACATTAACTAACCAGACTGAATAATCCGTCTCAATTTGGTTGGTCTCATTCGCGGGTAAATTGAAATTTCCCCACTAAGCATGACTGATGGCCTGTATTACTTGGACTCAAGACGGTGACAGTTACGCCGTAAGAAAAGAAGATTATTTCATGCGGTGCCGCTGCAGTACATTTAATATTACAGCTATTTATTTTCATACTCTTTTATTCTCCTCGGTGTGGTGGGAAAGCTAAGAACCTTAACGCTATAGAAATAAAATAAAAACGACCTTTATATTCTTTGCAAGTCGAATGTTGAATGTTTTACGTGAATATTAAATGTATTTAGTATTTCATGTCACATTTAGTGCTTAATTGTGAGTCTATTTTTCATTCAGCGATGTATTTACGTGAGTATGTAACAGTATAGTGCACAATATTCAATTAAATTATTCGAATTATTGAAAATCATTTTAATCAACAAATTGATATGACACTTTTTAATGATACCCATGGAAATATATTTATGTTGCATTTTAAATCTTTCATAATTATACGTCTAATCAATATCGAAAGTTTACGGTGCTAAAACACCATAGTATGTGAGTATGTCCTTGCCAGGGACCCGATTCATTTATCAATTAACTAGTCCGCGACTCCATCTGTGCGGTATTAAAAAAAACTTAATAAGTAGCCTATGTAGTGTTCCAGACTATGTTCTACAACAGTGTCAAATTGTATCAAGATCCGTTGAGCCGTTAGATCCCTCTAACAAAAATCCATCCATCCATCCCCATCTAAACTCGCATTTATGATATTAGTAAGATGACATCAAGACATTTGTGTAATAATTTTAATAGCATTAGAAATATGGAACTTGCATTAGAAATATATTGTGTATATTGTACAGTTTCAACGGTGGACGTAGACGCAGTGCTGGGCCGCACCGCCGGCCTGCCGTGTGACGTCACGCCCGATGCCGCTGAGGACCGCGTTTACATGGTGCTCTGGTTCCGGGCGGGCAAGATCACTGGAGGAAAACCTATATACAGGTAAAACTATATACAGATTTCTATTGTCCAAAATTTGTTATTTATTTGTCAACATCGTATTTCGGAAGATTACCTAGAATCATATTTCCGGTAATATCAACGTACGATAAATAGGTTAAAATGTGTTTTAACAAAAATATAATTCAAACACCATCTAAGGTTTCTATGGTTAGGCCCTATATGTTTAAATTTAACAGATTTTTCGGCAGAAAATTCACAGTATACATCTGTTACCAATATTGTAAACAGAAATTTGATTGTTTCCGATCAACTCAATATCTATTCTAGTTGTTTACAACCAATTTTAAAAAGCTATAATACTTTGGTCTTTTTATGTACAAAGAGAAGCCGAGAGAAAATCAATATAATCTGTTGGTTAGTCAGTGTAAGAGATATGAAGTAAATTATTCAAATTGTTAATCAAAACATTTAATAACTTTAAATAATAAAATAATTTAATTTGATTTGTAACAACACAATCAATATCACTCTGTTAATGCAATGTAATTATTTATGCGAACCGTATATTATTAAACATTAAATTAATTATTAACGACAGTAACGTAAGATAGATGTAGGCAGAAACCACGGACCATTTTGTGCAGTCCTTACCCACCTTTCTACATTCATGCATCTACGCATACATGCCAGTTAGTATCGGGTTCTTTTAATAACGACCTTCTGAGTATTCCATCAATCTGGACGGTATAAGAAATTTGGACACACCGACTGCGAAATAACAATAATTATACAATATAGACAAGTTACAAGAAAGAAGAGAACTTTCTTTAGGGGGTTGGGGGACATTATATTGTTACTTTTTAGTGCATTTTGTTTGAGATTGTTTTTTTTTGTTACTTTTTATAACAAATCTAAACCATCTGAGCATGCCTTTTTCAACTTTGCTAACATTATCATATTGATTATTTCCGACTCATTTCCCGTAGAAAGACTAACTTTTCAAACAGTTTTCCTTATATTTATCATAGCGTTCCATATTCGTATTCAGTGGAACTCACCTAATGTCGTACAATCAATAAGGTTTTACGCATTAGGCGTGGTTCCTCCCCGACGCTCGGACTAAATGTGCCTTTAATATTTCTACGCCACATTTGTAGCATATATTTCTTATGTTATATTGTACATTTGAAATTATTTTCCTTAGTTCAACATTTAAATCAATTAAACCGAAACTTTTTACGTCAAGCTTTTCTAGATAAGTTATTTATTACTTACGAAAACAATATTCAATTCTTGCGATAAATCCGAAGATAGTTTATTTTATTATTGTTTACGGATAAAAAAGACAAAAACTAGTTAAGGATCTATTTCAATATCGGTCGTTTATCATACTAATTTTAAAAGACCAATTTATATCTAGAATTATACTGATAATCACTTCAAGATTTATTTTTTATTTAATTGTATTTCTTTTTCTGTCTATTCTTAATAATAATTTCTCTTGTAACATCGTCAGTAATAACAACGTCTAAATCACTTCATTTGTTCAGATTATCGAGCGGCAGTTTATTCAGTAAATCAATCTGCCATTTTTGTCGGTCCCGTCCTCGTGTTTCATATTTACCTCGACATTAGTTCGAATGTTATTTGTTTAGGGACTCCTCAGCTGAAAAGGAAAATAAAGGTTCCTTGAACCATCATTTGGATGAACTATTTTATTTATAAGTTACGTAATGTAAATGTCTATTCTTGTATGTGACACGCAAGTACTGAGAAAATCATTATTTTGTCTCCTATGTTGTTTTTTCATCGATGATTTCTTTCGATAATTTACTCTACATTCCATGTTTTTTTTTACATCCGATGATTTTTGACGGATATTTTAGATTCAGAATTTATTCTCAACAAATCATAACCTTAAACAGATAAAGAAACAGGTTATCCGTTTACAGTTTCGACGTTCGTGGTCGTTCGTTCGACAAGGCGCTGCAATGGTCTGACCCGAACGTGTTCGGACCGCGGGCTTACTTCGTGACCGTGGCTCGGCCCGCTGTACTCACGCTGGACACGGTACAACTTGACGACGAAGGAGTCTACAGATGCCGGGTCGACTTCAAGAACTCACCAACCAGGAACTTTCAAATAAGATTAACTGTTATTGGTAAGTTATATATGCATTGATATAAAGGGGAAGCCTGCATTGATTATTTTTTTATCTTACATCAAATAAAAATAAAGATGATTTTGGCAGGACATCAGGTTAATGTAAAGTATTCAAAAATATAATGAATTAAATTCGAACTTCTGTAAGTTATTTGAAAATGTATCAAATTCATAATACTTAATAGAATATTTATAATTCTAACAATTTTTCATACGGTACCACCATAATAACCACAATATTGTATATAAATATAATAAAAAACTTGAGAGGTGTCAAGGGACACCCGGATAGAACGAAGTTCCTTTCGATAAATTAGTGAAGGAACCAATGTTTATTCTATGAATAAAAAACTTAAGTCTTCACAAGAAGTACATTTTATTTCTATGAATTTTCGTTATATATTGTCACGTCGTTGCCATGGTGAAGTAGCGCTCATTCGTCGTTAACATACTTACTATAGCAAAAAGTGTCGTGACAACTTTTCGTAAGAATTTTTTCCGTCTAGCCCCCTTTCACAACACGCGATAAGGAACTTCGTTCCAAAAAATATAAGAAAATCTTGAATCTTACGTAAACGGCAATGTTCGATACGGCCTATTCGATTGCCGAACAATTTTAACTCGTAAAATCTATTCCATTCCCTTAAATAAGGGAACCTTATCTAAAAAGGCAGCCTTTCAGTGGCGTTCGTCTAGCAAGCGATGCAAAACAAAGCTTTGTAGGAGCTCCTTTGAATTTTCGGTACGGAAAATAAGAGGTAATATACGCCCTCAGTTTCCTTCAAAGAAGCACGAGAGTGTTATTACAATAATATACAGCAATATTACGGCTGAAGCAGCAATGTTTCCATGGCAAAAAGTCAACGAGCAAGCTCAAAATACTGGCCAATAAATTTCAATATTAATATACTAGAATACTCACGCCTATAAGAGGTACGTATTACTATACGGTACGTGTTTTATTTAAGTGCAGGATTATGAGGACGTTAAGTTATTGAAAAAGCTAGGAAACATGTCGCATGCTGTATATAAAACAACTGTCAATCTGATTAGGAATGTTCAAAAAGGTTCATAATAAAACAGTTTAATAAAAATAATCTTTGCGTGTTTATACGATATGTAATTATTTCAAACACAACATAAAATTAATTCAAATATTTTGAATTAGAAAATAATTACAGTAATTCTTGAAATACATTTGCCCACTTTGCTATGCTATAAAATTTATTATGTTTGCACTATCTACACGTGTTTATCGCGGAATTTTAAAATGTAAACGAGCTACGGCTCGGGGGACTAGTTGTGGACATTTTATTTCTGATATTCGAGGTATGTTTTAAATGTACGTTATATTTTATTATTAAGTTACTTTACACTTAAATCAGTATTTTAATTTAAAACTACATTACAATATGTTTTATTAATGAATTAATTAGTTTTCTTTTAATCTAAATATTCAACTAAATTATAAAAAAATTAAAGTATCATTATCGCTTTAAATTTTAAGACATACTCGTACCTTCATTAAAACTATTGTTTTTGAAAGTAATGATTGATTTTTGACCTTCCAATTATTGAAATCTTTGATATTAGACTGTTACAAAATAAAATACATGTTTGGCATCCGCAAAGTGAATAAAGTAATTTGTTTCAGCCTGTAATTCATGTGTAGCGACCTACGTACGTCCTCGCTCAGCGGCGTACTTCCGTTGGCAATACTTTGCTAGGTAGGGTTTGAGTTAAGTGAAGCAATAAGTAACGGTTAAGTGGGAGCATGTTGCGGTATTTTGCAAACATAAGTCATCGGCCAGGTACTGTTCTACACCGAGAGACTATTATTTACATACGGTTATGTAAAGTTGTATGTACATTTGAGTTTATAACTAAAAAAAAACCTTATTTTCAAATAGATCTTTATTTATAGAATTTTACAAACATTTAACAGCTAATGATTTTCTTAGAAAGATACACTTATTTTATAGAAATACTAGCTGTCGCCCGCAACTCCGACCGCGCGGAATTAAAAAAACATAATAAGTAGCCTATGTATTCTTCCAGACTATGGTCTACATCTACGCCAAATTTCATTGAGATCTGTTGAGCCGTTCTGGAGATTTCTTCAAACAAACATCCATCCATCTAAACATTCGTATTTGTAATATTAGTAAGATCTTTGCAATTCTGTGCTTTCGAAGCGAATCTGCTAAAAAAAATCTACAGTATGATAATTAAAAACATAAACAACTCGATAAAAAAATCATTTCAAACGTTACAATTAAAATAAACGCAACGACAAAATACTTTTGAAATGTCGAAATTCACAAAAAAAAAAGTTTCGGTACTGGAAGCGGAGACGATAAGAATATAAAAAACAGCCGCCGTAGCTGAAACGTGCGAAGAAAACGCCCGCCTGAATTAATAAGTATAACACGAAATTTGAATTTAATGAAACAAGTTAGCAGTGAACAGCTGAGAGCGGGTATTGATCCCTTCTTATAAGAAATGAGCTGACGAACATTGAATCTTACTTTCAATTATTCAAACCTTATAAATTTTACATTTCTCGCTTATTCTTGAACAATTTAATAAATAAATATGATTTTATCATAGAACGTTATTTTTTCTCGTATTAAGAACACTCTTGTAACAGGGGTATTACTAGGGTAGTACGAGTAGGTCGCCTAGGAGAAGTGCTTAGTCAATTGCCGCGTTCTGCCTTGATAAGCACACAATCTGTCTTCAAACTTGAGGTGTAATGAAACATGAATCACCGAATAATAGCATTATTTAGTGTTGTTGTAATGTTATTTAAATAAATTCCGACCGATTTAGTGAGTTTTCACTTCCGAGACCAAACTTCACAACTCCCGCCGCCTCGGAGTTAATGCATAATTCAGAAGCCATAATTTCGGTTGTAATCTAAGCTGTACGCTTTATCGCTACATCAAACCCTTGTTAGGCACTTCGACGTCGCCAACGTGATGAATTGACCATGATATTTATTAAAATTGTATACATTAATATTATCTAATGAATGTTTGATTTGTTTTTATAACATGTTGTAATACAAATGTCATCCTTGACGTTTCCACTGCCGAGACATGTACATATGTTGTGTATTTATAAAAAAACGAGACTCACAGGTTTTACATTTACTTTTCAAGTACACATCTCCTTTCACCAAAGTTGGCAACAAATATATAATGTATGTGAAAGTTTACGTTACTTGAAATTATTAACAGCGATTTTTAAAAAAAATGCATAAATAGCTTTCTTTGACCTTAGGGGTTATATTTCTGATGTATAATTTTCACTTGTTACGCCTTCATTATAAAAGAAACTTTGTGCATTATTTGTCTTGGTGTAATAACTTTCACTATTCGTGAAAAAATAATTTAATTTTATTATATATATTTAATATTATTTACGGATAATAATGGATGTTACCCATATTGCATAACTATTTTAGTAAAGTTTCCCTTATTTTTATTCAACACAACATATAACCCTTTTCAAGATGGGAACGATACGGAAATCCTTTTGTATTACTATACAATGTTGAATTATTCAATTGCTTACACGATAGTATATAATGTCGAAGGGCTTCGTAGCGCGGTATGTAAGAGTACAAAAGCATTTACAAGTAATAGGCGACCCGTCGTAGGCAATTCTTGTCCTTTAGTTGGGACGGAGGTTGTACGATATTACGAAACCCACACTTATACCTCACTTATGTCAATGTGTTTAAGATTAAAATCTGTATTATACAATAGGTAGCCAATTTGTATGATTCAATATTTTTTTGGTTGTCTTTTGTTAACATTTTCCAATACCAAAATGTATATAAATCGGCTTTGAAATATAACTGACATAATAAATATAATAATTATCATTTATTTGGTGTTTTCTTTTTTGTGTACTTGATTAAAAATTAAATTAACTTTATCAATGTTGTTACAGTGCCCCCACATCAACTCATTCTTTACGACAAGTCAGGCAGAGACGTGTCAGGTGTTGTTGGACCATTAGAGGAGGGGAATGAATTAGTTTTGATCTGTGAAGTTAGAGGAGGTAAGATTACTTATTCTTATGTAATAACTTCAATTATTATTAGCACAGTATAGATAAAAATTAGAAAACGATGTGTTTCCTTCACTATTTCCCTCTGATACATTAGAAATCAAAAGGGCATCAGTCAAGATGAACCATAACTTATTCCCAACAGGGAAATGAGAAATTAAACCGATTACTTTGATATATTGCTCTTAAACTTGCCGATAAGTCACACTGTGCGAGATCGGCACCAAATGGTACCCAATGTAAAGTTATCCATCGCCCCGAGATACGATGGCAAAGGGGATTGCGCGGACGCGGGGGAAGGGGACACCGAATCAAACACAAAATTAGACTGAAAATGGCATCCAGAACTTTTCACAATTTCATTGTAATTTATGATTTAAAGTTGGCGCAATAAAACGAGATCCCGGTAACCTTATACTTTTATCTTCGTCGCAAATTCCGTAAAAGTTTCACTGTGTAATTACTATTCTTAGCACATAGTTTAATTATTCTTAGAACTCTGCATACTTGTGTTTTTTTATTCTTTGTACATTTTTTTTATGTCGCATAACAATTGAATGTCGAATATCGCAATGAACGAAACGCGTAACATTTAAAGCCGCAAAATGAAATAGTTTCTTTGAATTCGATATAAAAGTAGGGTCGTCACCGAAATGTTTTTGTAAACTCGCAGCTTTTGTCCACGTAGCAGCCAAGCTCAATATTTAAGTTATTGTACTTTGTTCTATAAATGCACCATTAACAGAGCGTAAATATAGGTTAATCTAAAATCACTAACAACAAATACAATAGCTTCTGTTTGGAAAAATATCGTAAAAATACAACATTTGAGAGAATATCAGATTTTATGATCTAAGTAATAGATAACATATCGTTATTAATTGCATTTATTTACATCGTCGTTGAAAATTTACAAGACGAATAATTTAGTTCTGATAAAATCTTGTCTGATCTGACTTGACTGCCGATAAAACCTAGATCACGTTACGGGTAGACCTCACATACAATGAATTGTCAATAAAAGATTTTAGAGTTTTATGTATAACTCTACTCTATACATAAGTAAGTAAGTATTAATTTATACAAAAGAACTATTCTAGATATTTAAGGTGGATGTTGTAATAATAGCAGAAGGCCTAGTCAGCTTCAACTGTAACGTAATTAAAACCGAAGCCGCCGAGACATGTCTGTTAAACTCTCTCGTAAGCTATCCCACCTTATTTGACTGTAAGTTAAATTATTGCCTAAATCTTGGTGTAATTTTGAATATAATATAGAAGGAATGTTCTTGATTCGGTTTATCTTATTAAAATAAACCTACACACGCAGTGTTTTCGCTAAAATTAAATTTCTAGAGGATTACTGTCATTTTATAATTTAGTAAATGTGTGTGTAGTGTTAGAGACTTCAAAACTAGTAGCTTTTAATTTTTACATAATATTTATGACCGTAACTCCGTCCGGGCGGAATTTTAATGGAAAACTTCATTAGTAGCATATGTATTCTTCCAGCTTTCTTATCTATGCCAAATTTCACTGAGATCCGTTAAACCGTTCTGGAGATACCATCTAACAAATATTCGTCCATCCATCAATCCATCCATACAAAAATTTTGGCAATAAGAAGTAAGGTTTAGTTCTTTAGGGATATTTTATTAACTCCTTCAATAACCAAATTTTGCATATCGAAATTATTGTAATAAGAAGTTAATATAATAGAAGTTGGGATAGAGTTGTTGGAATATCTATCCCTTGCGAGTGTTTCTATGTACTTTGCAATATCTTTGCCTTCGTCACTAAGTGATCTACTTTTATACATATTCTCACAACTTACATAACGGGATAACAATATCACCGCAACGTTAAACAACATCAAAGTCCAATGAGCTTTAAGGACTTCTGTTTTAAACCCATTTTTCCGCTATGCGGGTTACTCTTGATTGACTGGACTATGTATTCATAGGACGGCCAGCGCCTACTGTAATTTGGCTCATAGATGGTACACCAGCAACACAATACATTGGTGAGAAGACCGACACACACGTGGTGGTGAACCGATTGGAATTGCCGCATATAAAACGAACACATTTGAATACGACGTTCAAGTGTCGCGCCTCTAACACCAATCTCGTCAGCCCACAAGAGAAGATGGTTAGACTGGAAATGAATTGTAAGTTTTTTTTTTCTAAAACCTTTCAGCTCGTAAAAATTCATGATAATAATTAATAATAACTAAAATACTTACAAGAACATATATAGATCTTAGTCAAGGTCAAAAGACTTATATTTTTACGTTTATTTAGTTCTTTTCCTAGTTTTTTTTTTGTGAATATAAATAGATCTCTGTGTAGACAGAACCACTGAAAGTACTGATAGAATTCTTTGGGTAAATTAAGTTGTAAGCCCTTGGGGTTGTTGTCGACCAACATTTGACGTTTGATTAAACTTTAACTAGGAAACTTGGAAAACAATCTTAAAGACGAGGCCACTTTATTCGAGTCTCAAAATGAAATGAAAACCTTACGTTTTATATAAATTATTTATGTAGCGGAAACATTTCACACTAATGCATTTCAAATTTCTTATTCACTTGTTTTGATCCAATAATAACAAATGCACACAAAAATATATTATTATCCATCTTAGGACCTAAAGCTTTCCGGAAAGACGGTAACATAGAGTGGTCCTACGTTACCGTTATAGTGTGGAGCCCCAGGGAGAATTCTCTCTTGGGGAGATAAGTGCTGAGGGTTCCGGTGCGTTCCTTGGAGATCCCGGAATCCTCTTCTTTTTGCACTCGAGTTTAGCCACCGAGGGGGTTTTAGTAGGTCGAAACCCACATAACCTTGTCTTCCCCCTAAAGGCAGGATATCTTTAGAAGATTTCCCCCCCCCCCTCCCCCCGACACCAAAAAAATGACCTAAAGCTTAAAAAGTCAAGTTAAATTAGAATTATTGCAGATCCCTTTTTAAACATTTTAAACATCGAATTCGCACGTTTATTACTCAAATCAATGTAGCTTTTTTCAAATAAGATTTCCTGAAATCCAAATTTTACTTTTAATAAGCCGAATTTTAAATTTAATAACATATATACAAGCATTACCAAGCTCTAAGTTCTATCGAACTACACTCGTGTTACTAACAGTTAATATTCATTATTAATTTTTTTTAGTGAAACCAACTTTCGTTGAAATTCTAAATAAGCCAACAACATTATCGTCTGAGAAATACGTCAGTCTCATGTGTGTATCAGAAGGAAGTCGACCTCCCGCTCAGCTAACTTGGTATAAAAACAATAGAAAATTCAAAAGAGGAAAGGTAAATATGATTATACTTTGAAAGTTTTAAACTAATTTACTTTTACAATATTGGGTAATTTCAAATATAGCTCTAAACACCTTAAACTTCTATTCATGTTTACATAACACCTTATATGCCGCTTCCATTTTTTCGCATGAAAGTAAAGTGGGCTGTGAGTTGGTAGCACTGAACGTGTTAACTTACAATTTATAGGAAGAGTTTACATAATAATATTCTTGATAATGTTATTGACGAATAACCATATTGTTAATATTATTTAGATATAAAACATAAGAGCGTCGGTGGCTCAGGGAATAAGCACTTGACCTCCAAGCTGCATTTCTTGGGTTCGAATCCCACCATGTACCAATGTGTTTTTCGAGTCTCGATTTACATATCTACAGTTAACCGACGTTCTGAGAAGAAATTCAATGATATGTGTGAAGTCAACCAACCCGCATTGGGCCAGCGTGGTTGACTATGGCCTAGTCACCCCTAACTTGGGGTAGGCTCCGAGCCTCTCAGTGTGGACGTATAGTGAGCTGATGATGATAAAACATATAAAATCTGTATTTAATATACCAATTGTTTGGTAATTTTAAACCCATTTAGTTAAATAATTCCAGTTCCACATATCTAAAGTTTATTAAAGGGATACGGTTTTAAAAATCAATCTTAGCTTGGTTTTAAGACTGTAATTAATTATCAGTTTTATTGCAGGTGATAGAAGGTGCTAACGAGACTTGGGTAAGCAGTAACCTACAATTTATGCCGATGCCTGAAGACGATGGTCTTTATTTAAAATGTCAAGCGGATAACAGCGCCATGCCTGGACAAAGTATTGAAGATGCGTTTAAATTGGATGTTGTTTGTAAGTGAAAATTATATAAAACTTTCTAAATTCGACATAAAGAAAATATTAAACACGAAAGAATTATTCGTGGGTTTCTGACGTCAAAATCTCAGTTTAAAACATATTTTTATCTCTGTTTTGTCAAAGATGATGACGATGTGTTTTATACACACATTTTGGCGTCAGAAACCAACGGTAAGCTGGATATTTTTACTACTGGTTAAAAAAAAATTTTAAATTAATATTTCCTGATTTTAGAGTTTTGTAAAAGCATTAATATGTCCATTGTTAAATTCACAATTCCATTACCTTAAGTTCAAAGTATTTCTAAATGTTTCTCAATGTTTATGTATTTAAATTATAAAGTTACTTCAAATATTGACTTAATTTCAACTTTAACTTAATTCTAATAACTAAAATATTCAAACGCTTCGAGTATTACACTTTCAAGAATTGTTGGAAGGAATATTGTTACAAAATAAGCAATAAAGGAGCTCAGTTTAACCAGTTTGCACATCTTTAGCGGCGTTAAGCTTAATTATCGTTAGTACTTAGCACTTCCGGCGTAGCAACGGTCTCTTGTCGCTACGAGCACGACTGCACGAAGACGTTCACATGGGGATTTGATTGTAAGGATTATGTTAGCTCCCTTATGACTTTATATTTCAACTTGTATAGTCCGACTTATTTATTTAGATACTTTTTAAAATAACATTTATTTAATAGAAGATACCCTTTATTTTCATTCACACTCTACCGGTATAAGGCACATATAACATTCTTGAGCAGCAAACTGCCATACTCAGAGAAGCTCAAAGGGGTTTTTAAGCTACATTTAGTCTAGATTTATATTAAATGACTAGATTTATACTATTGTAGAAGATGTATCACATTTAGCACAGTTATAGTGTGTTAATTAGGCATTGAAAAAATTTCACTCAATTTGTTTCGTACTTCAATGGCTACATAATTAGACACACACAACATCCTTATTAATATTTTACAGCTATGCACACTCTTCCTTGCGGAATTCAATTATTTACGCGAGTAAAGACAAAATGATTTTACTGTTTCACTCATCAAAACATATAATTTAAAACATTTAACTTTCATAAACATTTTAGATCAAAATGTTTAACAAAATAACAGACAGACCCTTGAAACTTTAACAGTTACCCATTTCATATGTTACTCCTTTTTGTACAAACATATGTATTTCAAACATATTCAAAGGGACGTCCAGTGAAACTTTATTAAAACCTCGTATAAGCCAACAAGAGAAACGCGAAATGTAATTAAAATCTTTTTACTTATGTTGCATTCTCTTTATGCCAACAGTTAACGACCGTTGGACTTCCTAAAAACTAATTCAAACTGCAGCCGTCGACTGTTTCCCACCGCTCACAGCTCTCTGCTGAATTTCATAATGCTCTTACATGAATTAAATTAGGTTCACAAATTTCCATCTATTTTTCTAACGTCCACTGATATGAAGTAATAAAAATTATAAAATTAGCATTATTTCTAGCAGCTTGGCGGCGATCAGGTTGGCTAGTAATACTCATTTATAAATACCAAAATGTTTATTTATTGGCAAGTATTTTATTTAAATAAATGTATTATTATTTAAACACTTAAATTTCTAAGAATAAAATTAGATGGTAATATATATTTAAAGGTACTCGCAGCTATTGAAGATTAAAATAATAATAATAATTCTAAGTGCCTTATTCGGATAACGATTGTATTCAGAGATGACTGAGAGAACCTTTCAGTCCATAACAACAAGGGAAATTAATTTTCAAAAATAAATAAATTCTATTTACTCCTGATCAACGAACCGTAACGCATTTAAAACGTTGAGAATAACCCTGCTCGTTGCGCGAATCGTTTCGGCAACAATTTAAACGCGAGCCGTCGTAAATGTTTATTTCGGGGGATGAACGTTTCCCCCTCTAACGGTCCGACGTCGTTATAGGTCTTTAATGGCCAATAAAGTGTCAACACGTGCTTTCCGCCGCAGATAACCATTTTACCTGAGTGTTTAACCAGACACTGATCTGACCATTTCAAATCATTAACCCCAATGGATAAGCAGTCGCTTTGTAAAACGTACCAGAATCAAATCCAGGCAAGGCTTATAACATAGCTTCAAAAGTAAAGTAAATTTAGAAAGAATTGTAAAGTCAATAGACCGAAATCTATATTCGATCCTTGACATCAATCCGAATATTATTTTAAGTACATTACGTTACATTGCGATCTTAAGATCAGTAAAATTAAACACAAATTCATTATAAATGATAAATACCACCGATAAGCGTAAATTAAAATGTCAATCATAATTTCTTTGTTAAATTTGATGATTATCGCTCTTCACTATGTATGTTGCTATTTTCTCCATGAGTAAATTTAGTGTAACATCTGTATATAATTTTCACAACATTGTCACAGACCCACCCGTGGTGTCATTGTCACTGGGCAGCACCCTTAACCCGCACGACATCAAAGAGGGCGACGACGTGTACTTCGAGTGTTCAGTCCGTGCTAACCCGAGAGAACATCGCATCACGTGGTATCATAATGTTAGTTATATCTAATTTATTTTTGAAAACAGCGTAAACTATTTAGTGTACTTCATAACAAAATATCTTTAAGTTAAAATAAGTAAGGTTTTTTATTGAGACAAAGAAATCCTTAAAACGAAATTAAATATTTTATTAAAAAAATCTAAATAATGGAAAAATAAAAAGCACTTCCGAAAACATTTAAATAAGCAATATGTATTACATCTCTTTGTTTCACATTATTATTTCATCAATGCAAACTCACTACTAAAATATTCCATATATTATGTTATTTTACGATTAGTAGACTTTCTACTAACCGTTAAATTACAATGAACTGATTGACCTTTACCAAATAAACACAACATGCTTTATGTGAATGGTATTAGAATGCGTATGTTTATAAATCCTACCGTATTTCACCAGGATAAGGCGGTGTTACACAACGTGATAGCGGGCGTGATAGTGAGCACGAAGTCGCTCGCATTGCAGAAGGTGAGCCGCGACCACGGCGGTGACTACTCGTGTCGCGCTACCAACGCGCTAGGCGAGACTGCCAGCCAGACCACACATCTAAGTATACAATGTCAGTAACAACTTTTTTTTAAAAAACTAAGGTAAACATGACGGTTTGCAAATTTGAACGAAATTTTACATAATTGTAGGTATAGACGGGACGTAAATGCGTCGACAGTACGCAGAGTACGCTTTCCTCCACTTACAGTGGGGTTACCTGTCCACGAATTCGTACTTATAGCTAACCACAAGCCACCATAAAGTTTGAATATCAATATTAAGTGCTACTAGAATACTGGAAGGTTTTAATCCTCACAGGCAGTATTTTACGGATCAGATTAAAAATAAAAAAATCCAAATGTATTCGCGAAACATCAAAATATATACATACATATCTAGTTTTATGTTATTCTTGTATTTTGATAAATCTACACCGTCAATGCTACGTTTGTAAACATAATAAATCATACAACTCAGACTAAAAGAAAGTTAGCGTTCATCGAAAACAGATCAATCATATTTATAGAAATGTAGTTTGTTATATAAACTGCTTCCATCTACGGGGATTCGTTTTATGTCAATAATAATCAATGTTAAAACAAACCTACAACTCGGTTAGAAAATACCGTGACAATGATTCAGTATTTTGAGTGTAAACGTACATCAATCATGATCGCTGAGAGCGTCCCCGAAATTTATATCCACCGCGTTTCTGTGACGAGCCAATTGACGACAAATTTACCTCCTATTGAATTTCTTTTCACATAATGCTATACTGAATTTATTTATGCCATTATTGTGCAAATATGCGACAAAACTAGTAGTATCTCGTTTACTAGCTGACGCTTGCGACTCCGTCCGCGCGGAATGAAAAAAAACCTAATAAGTAGCCTATGTGTTCTTACAGACTATGTTCTACATCTGTGCCAAATTTGATCAAGTTGCGATGAGCCTTTTCAGAGATACAAACATCCATCCATCCATCCATCCTTCCATCTAAACGCTCGCATTTGCAATCTTAGTAAGATTATTTTCATATTCTACTTAACCTTTTTTTTTGTACTAATAATCGTAGCTTATATAAACTGCTACACTATCTTCTACCAAAAAGATAAATAATTCAATACACCTTCATAATATGCATAATATAGTGGTGTAAATTTAACCCTCGTAATATTTAAAATTTTAATAAAAGCGAAACTGCACAGCGAACTTTTCTAAGTAGATACCTAAATGAATCACAGCGTGCTACTTATGCAAGATTCACACGAGGGCAGAAGATTAGGTTAAAATATTATAGTGCTACTACTGTTTCTGCTGTCATTGTTTGAATACAGAACATTAACAGTATTACAGCTGGTTTTAACTGTACTGACATTTTTATGGACACATTATCATACCTCACATTCTCTTGGAAAAAACAAAGACAACAATAGTGTCAATATAAATGTGAAAGCAGCTGAAAACTCCTATTAACAATTAGTGAACGAACACCAATAGCAGTACTGAACCTTCTACTCTCGATTTGTGCTTCTGTCCTTCCCTCGTATGAAACTAGCATCACTGGCGAAGAACAGTCGAGCGATAAAATGAATATATCATCTAACTTTCTTGTTATGATTTAACGAACAGAATTCACGCCCCCGCTTTTGCTTTATACTACCAAAAAACTTTCTGAAAAACAAATGCAAGATGCGTCGTAGCGTCGCGGTACAAATTGACATCAAACGGTATCTCGTTTTTCTAATTAGTATCATTATATGGATGATTGCAAAGCACTTTTTATATTAAATTAATGTCATTGTCAAAAAAAATTGTCACAACGATTACAAAGGACTAATTAACAAAATTGTTTAAATACAATTAGGTTTGTTTAAATTCTTACAAATTATTTTTCTTTACTATTTAGATCCATTCTGCGATTTCTCTTTGGACTAGTCTAGAGCTAGTAGCTCGGTTAAAGCGAAACGACTGAACTTTCTTATTAATTTCTTTTCTAATTAATTTCTGTAACACGACTATTTTAAATGAGTAGACTTTAAATTCTTAGAAATTATCTTTATTAATAGATGCTCCGGTATGCGCACTCTCCTCACCACAAGTGCTCGGCGCACAGCTGGACGAGACACTCCGAGTTCGTTGCTCAGTCAAAGCGAACCCACCAGACGTTACCTTCTTCTGGCAGTTTAACAATAGCGGAGAAAGTCTAGATGTAGCACCAGCTAAATTTGGTAAGACACTAAGTAAATTGTTTGAAAAAACTAAACAAAAAGTCATTGATAATGGAGCTCCCTTCTGAGAGTTGATGTATGATGCGAACCAAGTTTCAAATTAAAAGTAAACTGATATTTTACAATTTTTATGATCCACTTTTTCACGGATCTGATTTCTGGTGTTTAAGCCATATCAACAACAAATTTTGAATCATAATACAGAAATATCTATGTTATATTTTATTGCAACAGGAATAACAAATGGGAGCACAAGTGAGTTAAGTTACAAGCCGCAGAGCGAACGTGACTACGGTACACTCAGTTGTCGCGGCAGCAACTCCGTCGGTCGGCAACTCGAGCCCTGTGTGTTCCAGATCGTACCTGCCAGTAAGCTAGTTATAGTTTGAATTCTCTTGTTTTTGTGAATTTATTTTATTCACGTTGAATATTCCTCTATAAATAGAAATGTTCGTATACTTTATCATATTCTTATTTTTACATCATGATACCTCTTCTGGGCATTAATATTGACAACGGTATTGAGAAGAATTAAATCTTAGGGTCCGATACTTAACCTAAGATGTCTCATTATTTAGGTCATTACTTCAGTTAAAATCCGTTTACATAGTTAAAACAAATAGACAAAGAAATTATTAATCTCAATTTTATTAATTTATTTACTTCAGTCGAAGTTAAACCAGGTTTTTATTTTAGCTCGACCGTCTCCACCGCGCAACTGTTCTTTAAGAACCAGTAACAGCACGGAAGGAGACAGCAATCTTCTGCAGGTGTACTGCGTGGCGGGGTACGATGGCGGTCTGCCACAATCCTTTGTACTGGAAGCATTAGACCCTGTTACTGGAAAGACTCGTTACACTGAATCTGTCACGGAGTCAGGTAAGAATGATAAAAATTAACTCCTAGAGATCAGTATTACGAAATTTAAGTAATATATTTCTGTTTATATTAACTATTGTTTTAGATGGTTTAGCTTCATTTTGGTTAGACGTAACACATGTATCTTCGGGAAGTGATAACGATGGAGCGACTTTGAATCTTCTTATCTATGCAAAAAATATGAAAGGTGAATCGGAACGAACACTTTTAGAAAACATTGCATTTAATGACGCAGCTAAACATACAGGTAAAAGTTTTTTTTGTTTTGTTTTTTTTTCTTCTACTCTCTCACACGTCTATGCCAGCCATCATATCTAAATTAACTTCTTACGCATATCCACTATCACACAATCCATTAATACTTTTTTTGGTCTTCCTCTATCATAAATTTCTCAACAAAGTACCATGTCAATAAGAATTTAATTTCTTTATTTAGATGGAAAAGGTGCAATGGGTAACATAACCATGGGTGTCGTAGTCGCAGCTGCTTTGGGAGCGACTCTTGCAATCGGTAGTATAGCGTTGGGAGCCGTTTGTTCCCGTCGTCGTCGGTCGCACCCCCCACACAAGCATCCTCCAGGAGACATGCTGGAACTTAGTGACGGCGGTCGGAGATACGTAGTCGCTTACACCATAAAACCGTCAGAAGTCAAGACTCCAGATCCACAGCCTGACATTTTGAATGCTCCTGGTAAGTTTGGATCTAAGATTTTAGATCAAAAATGTACAGAAAAAAATATATGTATATAACAATCATTTTTTAACAGATGTTGAAAATCAATCATCGCCTCAAAAAGTGTTAGAAGCTGATGAATGGCCTACCATAAAGGAAGTTCGAAGTAAGTTAAAACAAGAAAGATTTCCTTAGCAATTAAAATATAAATTAATTGTTTATCTTCTATTATTCTCACTTCAAAGAAGTTTTTTTAGCTTAAAACGTTCACAATTAAATAACAAAACCACACGTGTTCTACAAATCAATTCAGTTCAGTAAACTCTACATAAGATCTCAGTCACAAAGGCACAAATAGCACTCACCTTCGCCGCAAAGCGAATAGTAAAACAGCATTTAAAGTTGCTGCTAACAATTTCATTAGAGCCAGCTGTGGGTACGAAATCAATTTTCTCTCTTACTCTGGAATTTAAGGCAAACGCCTAGTACAATGTTGTTTGCTATTCTAGAGAACTGGCTTAGATGATTACGTTTTATTTATTACCACTTCTAATAACACAAAGTAAATATATTTACCTGAATAAATAAATTAAATAAATTTAGAATGTATTATTCTCTTACAGTAAAAGTTGAAATTAAAATCATTTTTTTTAGGTGATTGGGAAAACTCAGGGCCAGTGTTTTCAGCAGATGACTTAGCAATGCTTGATTCTGCAGTACGTTCGCAACAGGTAATTCATACTCAGTACTCGTATCTGTACAGGATTGTACAGGACATATTATTGTCACTATTTTTCAAAAAAATTGATGGAGATGCCAATATTTTGGCATATGTGTTTCTCCAGTAGTACCTAAGGATAAATTAAGTTATGCTTATCGATTTAGTGATGATACAATTTTATATCATGTAAAAAGGAAATTATTAAAGCGACTTGAACAAAATTCAATATCAGAGAACGTGAGATAACTTGTCTTAAATTTGGCTTCATTAAGCGAAGCTAATTAATGACAAGTTGTAAAATATTAATGCCTTATTTTCTTTACAGATAACGCCAAATAACGAATTAGTACCAAGTAATAGACAAGAAGATGTAATTAATCAAAACATACCCATAGAGTTTTCTAATAATTATAGGCCTAGTTTCATAGCTACTAATAGTCCGACATTAGGAAGCCCTAATTTTGTATGTCCTAATGGTAATGGAAGTCCAACATTCGAAAACCATCCATCTATGAGTATTACTGGGCCTTCCTTAAGTTCAGGAAGCTTAACATCTTCAACTTTACAAAGGAATAAAGGTAAAACAGTGCCGCGAAGAAGAGAACATGTTTTGGCAGAAAATTTACCAGGACCCGAAAGTTGTGTGTAAATAAACTTTTTTCTAAAATCAGTGCCAGGAAACATTTATTTTTATAATATTCTATATCTATAAATCTAGTCCTTCCCAAAATTTAATGAATGTTTCATACTTGTGTTATTTGGTTTGAGTCAACAGTAAACTGTATCCAAAAAATCAAGGTCTAACATTTGTTATAATTTGTAACAGTAAAACCTATTCGAATTATAATATATGGATATCCAAATATTATATGTAAAATTTATTTTTTATTCCTAACGAAGACAATAATGACTAATTTGCCAAGATGTTCATGTGATCTCCAATTATCTCCCTGGCCTTTTCCCACTCTCGTGGGGTCGGCACGCAAGGTTTTATGAACCTTAAGGTTTTGGCTTAAGTTTTTACAGCCGGCCGCTTGCCTGTCGCCAACCCTACTTGGGACCCCAATCTTCTTAATTTCTATAATGATATCAAATTCTAAATATTATGAAAAAAATATACTGATATTATTGTTGAGAGTATCTCTATTTTTGTTATTTTCACTAAGCAATGCTTTAGTTATAATACAAGAAGTGAAATCGGGACGATCTGATGTATATTTAGATATTTTCAATTGTGTAATATTCTCTTGCTCAAATTTATTTATTTTATCTAAGACCATATAGCAACCACTATTTGGAAGACTGTATAGTTTATGTATAAATTTATAATAAGGTGTGTTTAGATTATGGATTGTAATTTAAAAAAATACTTTGTGTTGTATGTGAATAGTGCTTGTAGATTTTTGTGCTTAAATACTTGGTTGTGTGAATGTAAATATGTACTTAGAAGTAGTCATATTACCTTTTTTGTAAAGTCTAATGCCCTATGTAGCGCTATAATGAATATATGAATGACTCAATCGTTTTGTTTGTTAATCCATTGTTCAGAGTTTACAAGTAAAATTATTTATAAATATGTTGTAATCATCGTTTTACTTTTGCCATCAGTGTTAGTATAGAAGAGCTTCACTGAGCGCGAATGGCCTGAAGACGTGATTTTATATTGAAAAATAAATTATTATTTCTATATTTGTGTTTTAATTTACTCCTACTTATTTAAGGTATTCAATTAAAACACACGTTCGATTAAAACACAGGAGCTTTAAAACAAAAACGCAAATTCACATAAATCTAAGAAGTTGTAAGCTAAGATCATACAAAATATTTTTTTATGCGTCCGGTAAGTTTCCTTTGCTCTTTACATAAGATGTCTTAAAGGCCGAGTTAATGCCGGAACCGGGACGCATGAGAATTGCTTTCAAGTATACCTTTTTAATTAGTCGCGGCCTTTTTTAACTCCCTCTCGCTCTTTCAATTTCGTGTTACGAAGATGAAAAATGCTTGGACTGTAAAAGCAATTCAGTATTTTTTTTAATTATATTATATGTAACAATAAACATATACTACAAAATAAATAAATTATTTAACGTTCCATGCTGAAATAGATAAAAGAGTCTGCCTCTATATCCTTTTTTTATTTTAGCAGTACTTTGAAAAATACCATTTTATTTTCCAAACAGGAATTTCGGCGAAACTTTCTACATTTAAAAAAAAATAGCAAAGGACTCGGTGCCGACGTTCCGAGTCCTTTGCTATTAATTTAGTAATAGGGGCTATTTTTTACCATCGTAACGTACTATAATTGACTACTGTCCAATATTTTCTATTAAAACCAGACATAAAATATATTTGGTTAAATAAATTTTAATTGAATTGCAACCTTAAATAACTGCCTTATTAATTAAACTGTGGTTACGTTTTGATTTTATAAAAGCATCGAGTGACAAAAGAATTTCAATTTGCTGCGGACTCGCACAAGCTATTTCAGTTACGTCAAACAATTCATAATGTGAAAATTGATTTGCGCCTTCCTTGTCCTTTTTGATTAACATGCTTTATATATTTTTACCTATGATTTGAATAAATTGTAAACATGTAATTTATACATTTTTATTAGTAGCTAATAGTTATTGTTACCTTTAAGATCTAACTTATGTACATTATATACATAAGAACATTAAAAACATTATAAAATCCCAAATCGACAGATATTTTTTCAATTATTTTTGGCAAACATTTAAATAATAAAAGTAAAACTCTGAAAATATCGTGTTCGGCATTAAAATTGCTCTCATTCACTACTACCTCGACGGATATTTATTACATTCTGCCCGAACGTAAATAGAGTTCCTATTTTCATGATAGTTTATTGGTATTTTAATATTCCCTTGCTTTTAATACTTATCTTTCTTACAATATTTTTATTATGCAATACTTAGTTTAGTTATTGAGACAAAAAAAATTAACGAAACCTATAAAGTTAATTACTCAATAATTACTCGACTACTCGACCATCTACTCGTTTGACGACTCCACCAACTACTATCCAGTTTCAGATAAATAGGTTATGTTTACAAAGCAACAACTTGCAGTATTTCGGTAAGAATTTCCAACGTTTATCGAAGTATAACTTCCTGTGGGGGCTCACCCGGAAATTGTCCGTCAACTCGATCGGCTTAACCCAAATTATGTATTGTTATTGCCGTCGCTGATTCCCGAAACTACAGAATTTGAAATAACCTTGTATATGTATATACTCTTAATAAGTTATGAGTTTTCGTGTGAAATTTATCAATATAGAATCATATCGAAGCGTAATACTTGTTACTAAATTATAAATTAACTCTAGAAAAAAAACATGTAAGACAATTCACTATTTGATTGTTCGTTTGATTACATTGAAAAGGTTCTGAAACTACTGAAGCGAATTGAAAAATTCTTTTACTATTGGTAACCTACACTATTCCGGACACACATATTTTTTACTAGTTTGTTTTTTATTTCGCGGCAACTATTTGTTAAAAGCTTATGCGTTAGTAGATTCTTTTTAGGTATAACAAACAGGCGTATTTTCACATTTCTAAATCAATTTAAATTTAAAGATTATTTTTATCACTTACTGGTAGATACTGGATTTATGGAGTTAGTTGTTCTCTTTCTATTATGACAACCCTGAAAGTTAAATTATTCAATAAAATTGCCAACTTAGACCTAACTTAATTTCCCTACAGTATAACTTAGTCTATCAAAAGCATGTTGTGTGTAAGTGATTACTCGCGCTGCATGGAAGCGGGCTGCTAATGAGCGACATAAATTAGACGAAGGAAGCTTTAGCTCGTTTCTGCTACCAACCCGCGCCGCTTCAGGCTCTTTTAAACTCGATAAGGTCTTATTTAGTCGCAAAATTATTGCAGTAATATGAAAAATAATAAAAAAACACGTGACTATATTTACTTTGTCATAATCATGGCATCAACATTTACAAATGACTAATGATAATTAAACATTTACAACTGCTCTCATACATTTACGCAGTACGAATTCGAGTAATCTTGATAAGATAATTGTTCGGTAAAGATGCAATGTTTTGAATTTTTTGAATTTCGCGGTTCGCCTATACAAGTTAATTTAGGTAGCTCGAATCATTTTTATTCTCGCCGTACGAGTGGGTAGATTGAAATCACTCGCCGCTATAGTCGAGCGCGGGGCCTGCAGAGGCTTGTGCGGGGAAGATAGTGAGTCGGCAGAATTCAGAGAGTCAGCATCGGAGTAGAAAAAAGTTGGGCGCAAAGAGTTACAAATCGGACGTGTCGGTTTCTTAGCGACCTAGGTGGCTAGAATATACGGTTCCGCGTTCAGTTTGATAAAGCGCTTCCTTGAAGCTGTGCAGTGGGTGCATCAGGAGGACAGCATCGCTGATGCATATAGACTATTTGACTGTGACGACAGTATTCGAGTGACACCGACAGAGTGATCGGACACCTGCAAGCGGTAAACGGGGCATCGAGTTGGTAAGTGACACTTAATATATGTACAATTTACAATATTACGCCATCCCCTGCAACACGTAGTCTAAGGCAAGTTGTGCCGCTGGACCGGCACCTGTCGTTCACGGCACATAATAATAATTGAATAACGCTCATTTAACTGTCTATGTAATAAAACAAATGACAAGTTTAAACCATTTGATCTTACTAATATTATAAATGCGAAAGTTTTGATAGATGGATGTTTGTTAGACGGTATATCCTTAACGGCTTAATGGATTTTGACAAAATTTGGCACAGATGTAGAACATATTCTAGAAGAACACGTAGGCTACTAATATTTTTTTTTCCTTCCGCGCAGACGAAATTGCGGGCAAAATCTAGTGTTTTATATATTCGTCCTCTTTGTTATGCTTGACTTTAAATTAGAAACGCAATATATTTGTTAGCCTCTTGAATTAAAGACGACGCACGCTAGTGATCGCGTAACGAAGTTCCAGGTAATAAAGCGGGTCGCCGTCCAATTTTTACAGACTCGTAAGCCTTAAAGATTTATTGAACGGCTGGGGTTTCGAAAACAATACATTTCTTTTATGTGTTTAGTTTCCTGTCACTATAATAGAGCTTTAAACATATGTAATAAATGTAGAGCACGTAATTATTTCGTATATGTTCTTATGTTACACTGTTACCCATAATTCTATTTTTATGTCTGTCTAGATATAAACAATATTATTACATTATCATGCAAATGTTATGTAAATAATTTCCTTAAGTAAATGATTTTTTATATTCCTAATATAATTATAAAAATGAATAAATACTGAAACCGAAAATACGTTTTTCGACAGGACTATTTATAGTACGTATTCATTATAAGATCAATTTATATTTTTCATATAAATTATTTGTATAGTATAATATATACCTGTAAAATCATAAACTCTACGAGATATAAACTATCGTATATTTTATTAATATCTTAGAATCTTTCGTTATAAGAAAAAAAATGTATTGAAATTATTTGTCGTAAAAAAAATCTAATTTCGAATAGAAATTCTTCTTCTTCTTCTTATTTTTCTAAAGAAAACATAATTGACGTGTAAATATAAAAAAAAAACTAAATAGTAATGTTAGCAAGACACGGTACGGTACTGATGGACTTTCATTCTTATGAATGTCGTTGACCGTGGTCCTTTTTCTGTTACGCTTGAACAAAT
The DNA here is from genome assembly GCF_912999745.1 of Papilio machaon. Taxonomy (NCBI): domain Eukaryota; kingdom Metazoa; phylum Arthropoda; class Insecta; order Lepidoptera; family Papilionidae; genus Papilio; species Papilio machaon. Next base: position 4,403,526 of record NC_060002.1, read on the forward strand.
TCCACTCGTCTGTTTCAAATGATTCTATTTGATAAGTCTCGAGGCCACGGGGTTCAAAGCGAAAAGGGTCTGTGTGTTCACGCGTCACTTATTTTACTACACTAGTATTTTCAAAGTAAAAAAAAATCCATTAGCGTAATAGATTGTGCCATAAATGGAGTAATTTTATTGACAATCTTGGAAAATCCTGTTTAGTATTTTTTCTTCTATATTAAAACATTTATTTAATGTTTGAAGGTCGCTATAATGGCTCTTAGTGTGCTTTAATGCTAAGTCAACCTCTATTAGTAAGTTAGCGCAAGAACTTTGGATGAATTAATGGAAATAGGTCAATGTGAACTAAGTTACGAAATCGTGTAATAATATAGTTCTACGGAAACTCGTGTTTTACTGCCATATTAACTCTAATTACTGTTTGACCTTCGGTTCAAATAAATAACATGTAATTATGTTACGCTATTCATTAATTTAAAACACTAATTAATAAAATACCCTACGACACTAACGGTAATGAGATGGCATTTGATTGGTAGGTACCAATCAAATGCCATCTCATTTTTCAGAATCGGTTAACCGTTGAAGCTGAATTTCACCGGAGGTTATAATGCAATTAACATACAGAAAGAATGTTACAAACCTTTTAAGTTAGAAAAAGAAGCAAAGTATTCGCAGTAATTATTCTCAGTGTCAGCTAATTTTCATATCAATTATACAATTTTTTATGGGTGACATTACCTCGCTCTCTCATTCACCCGTAACATGTAGGCCAGAGATGTCTGAGATGTTTTATTTACATCAAATAGATATAACATTTGAATTAATAATTTTACAATAGTTATTCCATTTTAATTACTATTTAAATAAAAATGACACGCGGATAATTCTCCCCTCTCCAGGCACAAGTCCAGGCAGTTATAGTATTTGCTTTGACTAAGTTTGCTAGTGCAAATTCTTGTTTATCCTCGAGTAGTTTTAAACTTATTATGCCAGTTAACTACGGCCTTTTCACTTTGAATGTTATTTCAGAAATCTTCTATTGATTCGACGTTTCATTATCTTTGACTTATATTTTATTTGAATATTGATACTGTACTTATATATTATTTATAGGAATGTTTATTTTTACCAGCAAGCAAGCGTTTAAAAAAAAGAGGATGGATATCGCGATTTTTCTAGATTCTACTCGATGAATGTAATTTAAGTTTTAAATGGTGCGTGCTCTGACCCGAAACCAATCAACGCTGGTGTCCCACAGGGCTGTGTACTGTCGCCCACCTTGTTTCTTCTGCATATCAATGACATGCTGCAATTCAGCAACATTCATTGTTATGCAGACGATAGCACGTGTGACGCACTGTACACGGCCCGTGCCAATGTTTCTCGGGCTACTGCCGATGAGAACCGGACCAAACTTGTGTCTGAACTGGAGACCCTACTGGGTGAAGTTTCGGATTGGGGTCGACGAAATCTCGTTGAATTCAATCCCAAAAAGACACAAGTGTGCGCCATTACCGCTAAAAACAACCCTTTGTCGTAAATCTTCGTTTTGAGGGCACTCCCCTGGTTGCCTCAGCCAGCATCGGTATTCTCGGCGTTGACATATCGAGTGACGTTCTGTTTCGCGGTCACTTGGAAGACAAGGCAAAGCTGGCCTCCAAAAAGCTGGGTGTGCTCAGTAGGGCGAAGCAGTATTTCCAGCCGGGCCACCGCCTACAACTGTACAAGGCGCAAGTTCGGCCCCACATGGAATACTGCTCGCACCTCTGGGCGGGAGCACCCCAATACCAGCTTCTTCCATTTGACCGCATACAACGGAGAGCGACTCGAATCGTCAACGACCGAGCTCTTACCGATCGGCTTGATACTCTGGCCTTGCGGAGGGACGTCAGTTCCCTCTGCATTTTTTATCGTTTATACCACGGGGAGTGTTCCGAAGAACTGTTTGGAACGATTCCTGCCGCCGAGTTTCGTCATCGGACGACCCGACAGACCGCCAGGTACCATCCATACCATCTGGACGGCTGGCATTCCACAACAGTGCGGTTCTCGCGAAATTTCTTGCCGCGCAAGGCCGCGTTGTGGAATGGTCTGTCCTCGGCGGTATTTCCAAACCAGTACGACTTAGGGTCCTTCAAGAAGCGAGCGTATCACCATCTCAAAGGCCGGCAACGCATTTGCGATTCCTCTGGTATTGCAGATGTCCATGGGCGTCGATGAACACCTTGGTGTTCGAGCTGCTCGTTTGCCCCCTTCTCATATAAAAAAAAAAAAAAAATAGTGTCATGCCGGTGACCTAATTTTAGTCCACGTTCCCTTCCCACGCTTTTCTTAAAAGGAAATTATGGAAAGAGGAAGTAGATTTGGCGGAGGACGGGACACATAAGACGGGAAAATATTCTATTTCTGTGCTTCCCCTCCTCCGTTGGTTAAAGGATCATCTGCAATTTCGGTTGTCCATGGGCAGTGGTCGCTTTGCTGTTTCGGCGAATTTATGTGGCCGCATGCTCATTTGCTATCTTATACATATATCTACTATATTGATTTTATTTTTCATTAAGTGTAGAAATCTTTTTCTGTAAACTACATAAACTACATTACGTATTTAAATTAATGCAGTAATCATAAAATCTATATTCTCAATGCCGACGATAAATCATAGCATAGTAAGTTAATTAAATATTAAAAGGTTGAAAATATTTGAAATTGGTGTTTGTTCAACGATATTGGTTCATCAATATTAATTATTATATAATGCGAAAGTAAATACAAAATAAAGTAATGTTCAACATGGACTATGTTTATTTTATGAATCAAAAAATGAATTACTAAAAGTGACAAAGGGGAGGCAAAATTTAAGATAGACTTATGGGAAAAAGAGACATCTGAAAATATATAACCAATATTCTAGTACTAATTGTACCTAAGAAATATGTTTAAAGCGTCAAGCGTTTTGTGGCGAAATCGAAACGGAACACTAGTGAACTTAAGTTTATTATGTATCTAGATTAAATTTGGTACGCTGTAACGTTCCTTTTACTACGTAGGTTCACAGTGTGATACCAATCGTGACGGTTTGTCAGTCAGTGTGATACAAGCCTAATATCATATACTCGTGTAGTTCATATCTGTCATATTCCTGGCACTTTATAAATAATTTAAAACAAAAATTGTAAAAATATAATACTTCTATTTCAACAAGTAAATGAGCAATCACATAAATTCAAACATTTGTTCACTCGACCGAAATCTAATAAAGTATTCAGAATTGCAAATTATGCAAACAAAAGCAGATGTTCATAATCATTTGTTATTCAAATTAAACTGACACTGGTTGCTTATTTTGTATTAAACGTAATTTAAATCCGTATCGTAATACTCGTATACAGGTAAAAGATTAACGCAAACAAAAATTTTTGGAATAGACAGAGTTTTAAATGGCTACGAATGACAGCTTTCGCTACACACTTATGAGAAAGCAATTGTCATCTCTGTTGTTTTCTCAGAGTGTGAGAGAGATGCCAAAATTGTTAAACGATGTTACGTGGATGAAACAATTTGAAGTGGCTAATCTCATGAATTAACTACTAAATGATTTTATTTGGTAAAAGTTTAAGTTATTAAGTAATGCGACTAAACAAATAAAACTGTACGGCACTATTAGTATTTTAGAAAAAATAATTTAAATAATTGCCTAAAAGTCCAAAGTAAGGATAAAATGTTTATTTAGAAAAAAAAACTTTGAAAATTGACACAAACACTTGAGACTACAAATATTTCGTTTTTTTATTAATCCTCCACGCTTTATAAGTCGTGGGTGTCTGTTAATTAAAATATAATTAAGTTAATTTTCTATTCGCGTATAAACAACTACATTTAGTATTTATTTTCCACCAGATAATTACGTTCCTAAGCATAATTATCTGTTATTCTTGTAACACAATTCAGGGAAACTGTAGCCAACTAATAATTAAATAAGTTCGTACTAACAATAGAGTGTCGGTGGCTCAGTGGTTAATCATTTGACTTGTAAATGCAGGTCCTGGATTCGAATCCTTCCATGTAACAAAAACCATGAAGAAATTCAAGGATGTGTGAAGTAAATCAACTCGCATTGGGCACGTAGCAACTCGGTGGGGACATGGGTAAAGTGAGCTGATTACTAAGTAATAAAGAATATTTTGTACACACATTAATAGAACAAATAATTATAAATATAAGAAATGTGACATTAAATTAATTAAATAAACATGTATTTTTATGAAAACTGTCCTGTTAATATAAAAATGCATACAATTTAATATTTTTCCTATTTAAATAACAATCATCAACCACCGCTACTTTAGTTTTATTTATTTATTTATTTATATATATATTGGTATTGTTTATGTAAATGTGTAAATGAATAACTCAAATTATACTCTCGATAATTAATATATTATGAGTGCCAAAAATATTAGGAAAACGTTATATCTTCGTAAAATTGTACGACCTCATATTCTCCACGGAACGACATGAATAAAGTAATAAAACAACGTTACGTATATAATTGGAGGCTTACGCCTGTAATAACAGGATTCGCCTCCAGATTCACTTTATGAGAATTATTCTGAAGAGGGGACAATATTAATTGAAAATTGCCTTATTCAATGTGTGCCAACGTTATTGAAATTTGAATTTTATGAAGAAAGATAACAGAATATTAGAAAAGTTTGTTTAAAATAATGTATATTTAATTAACCTTATATATACGAGTAGTACTACGACTAAGATGTTATTTATAAATGCTTTATACTTCCATAGCTGTGTTAAAGACGTTTAATAGCTATAATTCTGCTACAAAAAGTATCATCGATGAAATATCTAGTCTTAAGAAACTTCAAGCAATCATTATCCTACTTACATAAAAAGAAAATCTACTGAAGTAATTATAGAGCTATGTTCTTCACTCGACCTCGACTCGGTTTGTAGACATGTCTGTAATGTTCTTAAGTGTTGGTTTGTATGTATAATTATTCCATTGTGACCATAGACTAAAGTACAAATATTTTTTTGGTATAGACTCGTCACTCTTCTGTAAGGATGTAAATCGACCGAGGATGATAACAAATTATTTACTAGTGCAGTCTTTTAAAACCCAGAAATATGAACGACGTTCCCAAAGAACGGTAGCAGTAATACTAATGCATTTCACGTATCGCTCTGCTTCAAATGTAATCGAAGTTTTAGCTCGAGGGATCATCCATCATATATATTTCCCTATCGGCTTTCCTACGAAATGTCTATGACAAATTATTCTTTTAATATCTACTAGATTTGTCTTCATATTTCTTGGAGGCAATGTTTTATTTTTTAAAAGCAAAATATAAACTAACATTTCATCCCTAAGTCGCCAATAGGCGTAAACTATTAAGTCGCCTTTATAATAAAAAAAATAAAAAGCAGTTCAACCAAAAATCTTAATTTTATGTAATATTAGATTTGGTTAAAATAACACACAATCCATCAAATGACATCGTGAAAGCACTGTTTCACGTATTATTAAATATTGGTATCAAATTTCATTTCGTTTGTTTGGTTTTGTTTCATAAAAAGCTTTGCAAAGCTATCAATCAGATAATCAATATTTTAGTACTCTAGAAAGTTGAGGCTAAAAGCAATTTTTTCAATATATAAAAGATCTAAATGCCAGTCTTCTAGGATGTAAACGCTATGTCTGATAAGTTATTTTTCTCTGTACTTGCAATTTAAAAAAAAAGAAATATTTTTATTACTCTAAATACAATAACGTTTTTAAGTATAATATCGTTGGGTGTGTTTTAATAACTTATTAAACTATAAATTGTCTTAACTAACGTTTTATTAAGTCAATTTAAATTTGAAGTAAGTAAAACATTCTTAACTAAACTAGATCATTTTTTTTTCATCTGTACTTATGAACGTTAAAAGTACGAGTGTCCATTGTCCCCATTTTGAGACGGTCGTTAATTTAAAGGAAAAGTTCAACAATATACTATTGTTATACTTTCTTTTAAGTTGAAACAATTAGGGCTGTATAAATTCTACATTTCCAAGATGTTTTTTGTAAAAACAATATATGTAACCGTTGGTTTCTGAGACCAGAATCTCTTTAAAACATATCATCATCTCTGTCGTTATCTTTGACAAAACAGTGATAACAATATGTTTTAAACGGAGATTTTGATCTTGGAAACCCTCAGTTAGAAATTCTAAGCTTAAAATAATCAAAAAGGTTAAAATTAACAATAGCGTAAAAACCAATAAATTCTCTGGAGATGCGTACATTTAGAAAGTGATTGTAAGAAGACGATTGAGGTTCACACATTCCATGTTTCTTCTCTATTTATTACATTTTTTTAACACATTTATATGATGTGTTCAAAGTATTTTATCCAACAAAAATATATTAACCATAATAATATTAACCTTGACAAAAATTGCACACTGTACAATTTTAGGCGACATCGTTCGAGCTTAAAATAATTGCCGTCATAACGCCTTGCTCTTGCGAACCGGCTGCTATTTGTAACCTGGCTAGAAAGGAGCCATTGTTTAAAACTCTCATCTATTATACATCACTTTATGTGGAACATACTTTAAAAAATGCATAGACAATAAACAAGTAATAAAAGTTAGTTTCTGTTTCTGTAGTAATTTGCCAAATGACTTTTAAAATATTTAATAGTGACATCTGTGGTATTTCTTTGAATATAATTATTGATGTCTAATAACACTGACTTCATTTGTAGATTTAATTCTTGTTATACCTTTTACGATGATGGAATAAAACTGTATCATAAATCCGACGTATTACATTTATCCGACGTTCTTAAAGTTAAGGATAACATCGTGATGCAACCTGCACATATCTGCGAAGAAATTCAGAGCTATGTGAAGTCAACTAGAGCGCTCTAGACCGGTTGACTGTGGCCTATTCCCCGCTAACTTAGGGTAAACTTCGAGTTCCTCAGTGACAACGTATAGCGAGATGATGATGATACAAAACCATATAAAGATAGAAAAAGATGAGTCATATATAAAGTCATATTATATAGAATAAATAAAAATTAAATAGATCGCATTCCTTAATCACTTACTCAGCAAGAGGTGAAGTTTGTGATTTGTGAGATAGAACTTAATAATCCGAGGATTAATTGCAAATCGTGACTTCACCTCAGTCTGACTGACGGACATTATCTCTAAGAACGTGGGTTGCGACTTTCAAAACTTTAATCAAATTGTCTATGAAATTAATTAACTTCATCCTTACTTATATTTATATTATAAATGCAAAAGTAACTCTGTTTGTCTGTCTGGCTTTCACGTTAAAACTACTGAACCGATTTAAATGAAATTTGGTACACAGATAGACTAGAGCCTGGGGAAGGACATAGGCTACATTTTAACGCGAAAAAGGGGTAAGTGGTAAGGGGTTGAAAGTGGGGGTGAAAGTTTGTATGGAAGTATCACCTACTATCGTCTACCAACCTACATTTGGCACGGTCCTGGCACACCTCTCTATATGTCTACATCCATACATCAACGCATAGCACGTCGGTTAAGTAAAATAATAAAAAAAATGCTAAACGAAAACAGTATTTCACGCGGACGAAGTCGCGGGCACAGCTAGTATTATTATAGAAAATAATTCAAACAATGCAAACAGAGCATTTTATAATATATTTTGCCAATTGAGTAATTATTACTGACTGATATAACAACGGGTAGCCCAAGTCGTGTAGATTTATAATTTTGCACAAAGATTCCTATTAGGACGTAGGTGTATAAAGTCGCAAGCAACAACTAGTTTCTCACCTTAGTTTAAAAACAGCAAGCGACGTAACAACTACTATTTCTACTAAGTTTTTAAGAGTACATATTAGTTGATGAGAAAATGTATTTCGTTACAAAATTTATCCAGCCAGCTAAGTGAGTAAAAATTTTACGTAAAGAAGGTTTATTGCGTCAAGCTCTCTACATTAAAGAGGCTTAAATGGTACTGGAAAAATAGTAGGTAGCTGGCGAGCAACATCCAGCGCACTTAAAATGAAAAGAGAAGAGATTTTAAAACGTTTGCTTTCTTTTTGACGTTCAGTTGAAATTACACTATTGACAATAGACAACTCTTAGAACTATAAAACTTCTTGAACCTGTTGAAAACTGCACCAAGATTTTGAATATATTTAGAGTAAATTAATTCTATGTAAGATTTTCATTATTTTCAATGCACTAATTTCATAGTAGATTTATCAGGTTTATGAACGTCATGACTAGCATAATTATTAATGCAGATAAACATTGTCACGTTGAACATGTTACTATAAATATAGGTATAAAAAACACTTCCTGCTTTAAGTAAATATATATACACTAATTATATAAATAACGATACTGCTTATGAGAGAGAGATTAATTCTAGCTCTATTTTCGCTATTGAAATACAAAAAAAATATAGTCAAAACCGTTTATAGCGACATCGTTTAGAACAACATACCGGTTAAATTGACCAAAATCAAAGGTCCTGGCTGAATGTTATTACATATCTTTCCTATTAATACCTGTCACCGGTTGTTACAACTATCGGTTTTTACGACTCAATATGAGTAGTCCCTTCGATGTCGTTATAACAGATTTTGACTGTATTCTCTTTTAAAAACCACAAATATATTTTATACACATGCTTCTACACTTGCTTATGTTAAATGACATCAAAATCTAGAGCTGTGAATACACAATACAAATACCTCACAGTAGGTGGGAAGTTAAAAACGACGGTCATCTCGCAGCACAGGTACTTTTACGACTGCAATCCATTCGGCATGAATGATGTTATCCTATTTCGTACGCTACACGTATTTTCACTACGAGCTGCACTCAGTATTCACAATACCAAGAACTTTGAAATCATCTAACAGATAAATAAATTAAAAAACATAACTTAAGTCTATCGACTGTATTAAATTTGGTATTAAGGTAATTGTTTTAAATGTGGAATTCGACGAATGGTCAACAAATCTTTTCTCTGTACTCATTTAATACACTGCGTGAACAAAAAATGGTATAAACTGGAATCAGATTCTCTAACTCTATAGTTTGAAAATTAAATTAGGACAGTTAATAATCAAATCGACATGAAAATGTCCGAATTTGAAATTAAAATAAGAAGGTATACAATAGAAAATTACATGATATAATAAATATGAAGCCTATATACTTTAGATTTAAATTAATTTGTCCGATAATTGCTTAACGACTAATTGGACAGGAAATGCTTGAATCAGCCTTCATATCAACAAGCAAGAAGCCTACGTACAATATATTCAATAATATCAAACGCAAGACAGACATGAGTGATACAACAATGCTCACAAAGTGTTAATCAAACCAACGACTAGATTGAATGCGATTGTTCCGCATTGGACGTGTTTACACTGGATACTGGATTGCTTCGATTTAGTTTAATGGAATGCAAATGTTCGCTTGCAATCTTAAATTATCTTAATTTAGTATCTGGATAACGTCCAATTGGCTGAATTTAATCTTGTGTAGAAACCTCAACAAATATTATTGCTATTCGATTAAGTATTAATATACGAGTACACTTGAAGTTACGTCACTGACCGTGAGTTGTTGAGTCCAAAATCTCCGTTTAAACATATTGCTATCTATGTTTTGTCAAAGATAAGGTATGACGATATGTTTTATACAGAGATTTTGTACTCAGAAACCAACGGTAACTAACGTTTCTGAAATGTCAGTTAACTTATCAAGCGATGGATCTGTTGTTTAAAGGTATTTATTAGAGATGCTGGAACATCTGATTGACGGATTCGGCTGTTAATTTTACATTTAATTTTAATCTAATATCGAAAAATAACTTTTCATTAAAACTTTGCAAAAAGTTAATTTAACAATATGATTTTTCAACTTACATCAATAGCTATATTTAAGTGTAAAATCATTATAACTTCTTTGTTTTTTTAATAATTTACGATCATGATATACGGCACGTTATTTGTCGATAAAACTCCGCTTACGCTTACAACGACAATTGGGATACGTGATTTGTGCTTATTAGATTTTATTTCGGCTGCTCGAATGATTTACGATCGAATGCAGAGAATTTTTCACTGAAGAATTTTTCTTTACACCAATGAAAATATGATAAGGGAACGTACGTTTTCATGCAATAAAATATCCATTTCCAATTTATTAACAGGCCATATGAATGAATAACATGACATTTCATAAAATCCTTTTCTTTTGTCCAACACTCACGCACTTAGGGCCTTCTTTAGTGGATAGTTAAGACCATTTTAGTATTAAAAGACTACTTACTCTTTTACGGTAATCGTTTAGGCAACTTAAAAAGATTTTCATACAACTGTAATATAATTATGAATTTGACTGATCAGCAGTTAGAAAAACTCATATTTATCCAATTACAGAAATATTAGGTCCTTACATATGAAATTGGCGTTTTTCGTACTGGCCACTTTAATCACGAATTTCTCCTCTTTGGTAAGGAATTCCAAATTCAAATTTGTACAGCTATAGACTCATGTATTTGTGGTTCGATGACCGTCATTCATTTGTTTTTTTTCTTCTGTTTTTTTCTGTTTGCGTCACTCATTTTACAAAATGGAAAACTTAAAATATCGCATTATTTACGAGTACGAGTTCCGCCGTGGCACTAGTGCTGCGGAAACGACTCGAAGGGTGAATGATGTGTATGGCGGTCGTGTTGCAAAAGAAAACACAGTTCGTTTTTGGTTCCAACGTTTTCGTTCTGGAAATTTCGATCTGCAGAACAAGCCCCGTGGACGGCCTGAGACTCAAGTCAATAATGAAGAGTTGAAGGCTATTGTGGAAGCGGATCTATCGCAAACCACGTCCGAGTCAGCTGCAGGCTGCGATGTTAGTGATAAAACTGTTTTAATTCACTTGAAGCAAATTGGGAAGATTAAAAAGCTTGAAAGGTGGGTACCTCACGAATTGACTGAAGCAAACCGGCAAACGCGCGTCGACTGTTACGTTACATTACTAAACCGGCACAATAATGAAGGTATTTTAAACCGAATCATTACCTGTGATGAAAAATGGGTTCTTTACGATAATCGGAAGCGCTCAGCGCAATGGTTGGATCCTGGCCAGCCAGCCAAATCCTGCCCCAAGCGAAAATTAACCCCAAAAAAGTTACTTGTAAGCGTTTGGTGGACTAGTGCCGGTATTGTTCATTACAGTTTTCTCAAATCTGGCCAGACTATTACCGCTGATGTCTATTGTCAGCAATTGCAAACCATGATGGAAAAGCTAGCGGCTAAACAACCTAGGCTGGTCAATCGCTCCACGCCACTGTTGCTTCACGACAACGCTAGACCACACACTGCGCAACAGACGGCTACTAAATTAGAAGAGCTTCAATTGGAAATTCTAAGACATCCTCCGTACTCCCTGACCTTGCTCCAACAAATTACCATTTTTTTCGAAATTTGGATAACTTCTTGCAAGGGAAAAAATTCAACTCCGATGGGGCAATCCAAATCGCCTTCAAAGATTTTATTGATTCCCGTCCCACTGGTTTTTTTAGTAAAGGGATCAATGGACTACCTTTGAGATGGCAAAAGTGCATAGAAAATAATGGTTCATACTTTGATTAATTAAATATGTTATATTAAAAAATATTCGACTTTTTGTTCCTCCCATACAAAACGCCAATTTCATATGTAAGGACCTAATATTAGAAAAGCACGTATCCGATGAACTGACCAGTACGTGTCGGGTGCAGGTATATTACGAACTGACCATGTGACATGACGTGACAATCTGTGATATATTTTATTATGCTGAAATTTGAAAAAGTACACAAGTTACGTGTGCCTCATTAGGACAACCAAGTAATGACATACGTTGAGTTTATTTTGCGAGTGGAGCTTAAGTTTCGTAAACAGCTTCTACGGTCTACGGAGTAGCCCCTTTGTCTTAAAAGAGCTACTTGTAAAGAGCTTATCTACGACAAACGACGCAATATTGTTGGATATGTTTGACATTATTAATACAAAACACTGTGTAGTTATTAAAAAATAATGATATCTAATTTTGATCACCGTATGGTAGAATAATATTCAAACAAAACATAAATTATAAAACAAATATAAAAAAAACTAAAAAAAAAACATAGTATTGTAATAAAGTAGTGTTTAATTTTATTCTAAATGAAACCAAAATCCAAGTGAAAATCCATGTATACATTTACTTTTCTAGTACATCAGTACTTTGGGTAGGAATTTCACCAGCTTTCGCATCTACGAGTATATTCATCATATGAAATTTTGACTCGGTGAACGCGCATTTTTCGTCGTATCAGTAATTTCACTTTCGTACTTTTTTCTAAAGCGCCTAAAAAGTATTACATTATACCAGTGATAGACGCCAGCAACAACAACATTTGCTCATCTTATACATTACCACGACCACACAGAAGACAGAAGTGAAGTGGAAGTAATTTAGCGTTTTGTCCGTTCCGGTGGTGTAATTTTAGTTCCCTTTCCCTTCCTACCCTTTCTTCTTTATAGGAAAGGAAGGGGATTTGATTGAGGGGGGGACGCATTGGAAGGGGAAATATCCTCTTACTGTGCGTATCCTCCTCCGTCGATTAAAGGTAGGCTCAATCTTCAATCTTTGGACAGCAGTCGCTTGGCCTTTTTGCCGAAATAAGGTGGTCGCTAGTTCGTTAGCCACCTTATACCTATCTTCTATCTATATATATAAAAGAAAGTCGTGTTAGTTACACTATTTATAACTCAAGATCGGTAGAACTGATTTAGCTGAAAATTGATTGGGAGGTAGCTTAGAACTAGGAGATGGACATAGGAACTTTTTTATCTTGTGTGCTTTTTTTTTATTCCGCGCAGACGGAGACGCGGGTAAAAGCTAGTATTATATGTAATCAAAAATAAATACTTTCATTTCCAACAACTTTAATAATACGAGATCGTTTAATAATAAACGATATTAAAGCTCGAAGATGACGCAATGATAGCGTTGATAATGAGAATACGTGACATGTTAATATTAAAGTTTATTCCGAAAAGCTCGACAACTCAAAGCCGACACGCGCGAACATAACCGTGACAGATTAATTATAACTCTATACGTCATATGAATAAGTTACTCAATCAACAAACGAATGATCCACCATTACTATAATGACAATATCATTTTTTATCACATCTAAAATATAAAATCTGCCCATTATTGGAACGAAGTTCCTCATCGCGTGTTGTAAAAGGGGGCTAGACGGAAAAAATTCTTACGAAAAGTTGTTTAGATTGATGGATGTTTGTTTGAAGGTATCTCCGGAATAGCGCAACGGATCTTGATGAAATTTGGCACAGTTGTAGAACATAGTGTGGAAGAACACATAGACTACTTGTTATGTTTTTATAAGTCGGCGCGGACGGAGTCGCAGGCGACAGCTAGTACTATGATAAACGTTTTCTTACTCTAAAATAATGACAGCAATTTAAAAAGAATTACTTGCTTGAATTATAGTCGTTGAACTAAGATAATTATAAGGCTTACAATATTAAGCGAGTAAGCATTGTTTAATGACCGACAAAATTACATTTATTACACTTAAAGCCTGACAGCGAAGCTTATTTTGAGCACGTAGACAAATTGTACGTTACTTAAAATTGTCAACATTTTCAAGGGAACTCAGAATTTATAACTAAGTCTGAATAAAGTGATGATGATCGTTCAAATAACAGTTTTTTTAGTAACAGACATTAAGCCTTAGTAACAATTAGTAACTAGTTATTTCGTCAGTTTGATTATGACCATGACATGCATTGCAATGCCGAAATCCAAATAATGTACATAGTCTAAAATCAAAATAATGTTAATAAGTGACAGTCAAGAAAAATATTTTCATTAAAACTGAAAACTTTCTTGTCAGAATTTTTTCCTCCTATAGATTGCAATTAGATCCTAGAGAGAGTAGATTTCTAATACCAAGACTAAGTACTAAGTACTACCTACTACTACTAATACTAAGTACTACCTTAAACTTCCACATAACGCAGTGTCGTAGTAACGCAATAAAAAATTATATAAAACCTGTATTGCTCTTGTTTTTTTTTTTCATTTTAATCGTTTTGTAAGCGTTATTTTACAATTATGTATTCTTCATTGAAGTGTACGGCACACCCTAATCATTTTCGCATCATTTATCTTTACCGACCGACGTTGAGTAATAAAATTGCCTTTTAGGCACCGTTTACACGGTTATAATGCACTCACGCTTGATTGAGTACAAAACGATACTTTTATATATTGATAACGGATAACCCTCTTCGTATATGAACTTTGCTTCATATTCTATTATATCATAAACAGATGCTGTATACTTTGATAACATATGTAACAACTGCTGAAATATTCATGCAAAAATTGCTATCTCTGTTTTTTTTAAAAGAAAATAAGGGAGGTTTTTGTATAGATGTGACTGCAGTAAAAACCTACACTAATTAGGGTTTTTAGATTGTACTGATAGAAAACTATAATTTAATTATACTTTAATTATGCTTCCTTATTTTGTTTTATATAACAAGGTAGCAAACAAGCAAGTGGCCATCTGAATTCGCCGAAATAGCAAACTACCACTACCTATGGACATCTGCAATTGCAGATGCGGCGAGGCGGGAGCACCCCAGTACCAGCTTCTTCCATTTGACCGCATACAACGGAGAGCGGTTCGAATCGTCAACGACCGAGTTCTTACTGATCGGCTCGACACTCTGGCGTTGCGGAGGGACGTTAGTTCTTTCTGCATTTTCTACCGTATTTACCACGGTGAGTGCTCAGAAGAGTTGTTTGGAACAATTCCTGCCGCCGAGTTCCGTCATCGGACGACCCGACAGACCGCCAAGTTCCATCCACACCACCTCGATTGCTGGCAATCCACAACCGTGCGGTTTTCGCGTAGCTTTCTACCGCGTACCGCCGCGTTGTGGAATGGTCTGTCCTCGGCGGTATTTCCAAACCGCTACGACTTAGGGTCCTTCAAGAAGCGAGCGTATCATCTTCTCAAAGGCCGGCAACGCATCTGCCATTCCTCTGGTATTGCAGATGTCCATGGGCGTCGATGAACACCTTGGTGTTCCCGCTGCTCGTTTGCCCTCTTCTCTTATAAAAAAAAAAAAAAAGATGCCTACATTAAAACAACGAAGAAGGGCGATGCACAGAAAAAGGATATTTCCAATACCGTCCCCTACTCCGCGAAATCCACTTCCCCTTCCTATCATTTCCTTATAAAAAAACGGTATGGAATCGTGGACTAAAAATAGGCATCCGGCACGCACACTTAGAAGACGAGCCGTGGAATTGGTTCCACCTAACGCTTGTCTTCTGTTTGGCCGTGATATTTCTTCAGTCGACGCGGCCCATTCGTGCATCCAACAAATATTGTTATAGCGGTGTCTACAACTGTCAAACTATCCTTATCGTTGTTTAAAATTATACTTACCAACGAACTCACGTACTTAAGATTATTTTAGAATTATCATAAAACACACGATCAACGTATCTAGATCAAAATAAATTTTGAATCAAAACTTAATAACTTGGTCCACTAAAAGAAGTTGGTCCTAATTAGTTTTAACATTTGCATTTTTTTCATTTGTCTCAAAGGAGACGTTTCGTATTCGTCCCTCATAGCCTCCCACTTTACGACATCACAAGACCTACAAGGGTGATCGCAAAAATGTTTTCCTCTCACAAATTTATGCAACACATTTTAAAGGTAATTTCTTGAAAAAACGTTATATACTAGATGTTGTCTTTCCTAAAGTAAGTAGAAGGTAACTTTGGATTCTAATATCAATTTACATGTACAAAAGCATTTCATCCCCATTTATCTTCTTGAAAAACCTGAGATATGTGTTTTTGGACAATGGAAAAACTACTACTACATGAAAATAACAACGCTTAAAATTATCGACATGATGTAAAGCATTTTTTACTTCCGTTTACTGTACTTTTAATGTCATCCCATTTAGTGTCACAGTTCG
Source organism: Papilio machaon (assembly GCF_912999745.1). Lineage (NCBI taxonomy): Eukaryota > Metazoa > Arthropoda > Insecta > Lepidoptera > Papilionidae > Papilio > Papilio machaon. Next base: position 4,419,617 of record NC_060002.1, read on the forward strand.
CAAGGTCCGTGTAAGCATCTTGAAAAAAAAAATATTTACCTCACAGATATAATTCATACCTACAGATTAATATAAATGGAGTTCGAAAAACCTTTTCAAACATAAAGACGGTATTTCACATTTCTATAAGTACTTGAAATGTCGGTCTAATTAATGTAGAATCTCCGACGCATCAGATTCGCTTTCACGGATACTTTATTATGAGCTGCCAGTATTTTTTACCTCGAGAAAGCTTTCAATTTCTGGACTTGAAGCTTAAAAGTGGTCCGTCTTTATCACATGGTACACTTTTAATTAAATTAATCTCAGATGAAAGAAATCTAATAATTAAAAAGGAAATTAATATTTTTAATATCTTTCTAATTAACCTACGCACTAAAAAACTTAATTCATCATCCAAAGATTTTAAGGTCATTTGCAAGATTTGACTTAATAACATTGATAAGTACAGGTTTCAAAAATGTTGAAAATATTACGACCGCAGGATATTTATTACATGAAATGCAAGAATTGCAAAAATTTTACTGTTCATCTAAACTAATTGAATTGGGTACACAATTGGCTTTACATCAATATTCGAAACATTTTATCGCCCGTTATAAGCTCTTTACGACACTAATCCGCTTACATAACCGAACAATACGATGCCAGAAGACGAACTGAATTACTTTAAAAAATTTAGCTTAAATGAATGCATTTTTTTTATTTATTAACTGATAAATAAATTGATAACCAGCTATTTATATTTTGATGTGAAACATCTATAGGATCACTTGTAAACCGAATCGTTGGCGTGGCGACGCTTGCCGTGGCGACGGGTCGCCAAGCTATACTAAGTATTAATTATTATTTTATCTTTATTTTATGACTATTTAAACATTGTTTTATCATTATTTTATCATTATTTTATAATTATTGTCATTATTATCATAATTATCATTATCATTATAATTGTTATTATTTATTTAATTATAATATTTAATATTTTATGCATATTACTTGTACATACACGATGTTTCACATCTGCCAGGCGTCCCATGACGGCTCACAAGTTTTTTTTTTTTTTATTTGTAACTAAAATCGGTTAAACTGTCATGAATATATAGCTAGTCCGTTGTCAGTAACAACTCATTAAAAATTTCCATTTCATCGCAAATATTTATTTCATGCTAAACAATGACTTTAATAGATAAAAGTTTTTCTTCTTTCCCGTTACTGTCAAAGTGAATGCCAAATTTCATGATGATCGGTTCAATCGTTGTGTGTAACAAACTTACTTTTTATGCTATTGGTGTATATAGTTTTCATGTATATGTGTCTATATGGTGTATATAGTTTTCAAAGTCGAGGATAAAGTCTTAAAGGATTTAAAGACTTGAAGTCGAATCTCTGTGGAAGAATTGTAGACAAAAATAAAATTCAACTCAATCTGCATTTAAATAGTTCATCAAACTGTAAACGACATTGGGGACAGGTTTTCTCGTCAACTAGTTCTTTGTTTACAGCAATAATGTTAAATATTATTAATGTTACAGAAAGTCTATTTTACTTAATTGTAATAACATTAATAATTTCACCTGAACCTGTTATTTAGGCTCCTGTATTAAAAAGTAAATGTTTAGCTATGGTAATTAATCTGTGAAATAATGGTGTAACATTACTAAAATTTGTTCATTTCGTTCTTAAACTAGGAATAATTACATCTCAACTGTAATATTTAATTATTATTAATTTATTTATTTTATTAAATTCCTATAGTAATGATTAATGCAACAAATATTTATAGATAAAATTTTTATGTTATTTAACACATAGCATTGAAAGTAAGGGCCCTACCCTTACTTAATACTTAAGGGGTAAATAAAATTATTCAATAACTTATCAAGGATAACCATGAGGCACAGATAGTGAATATACTATAATTATAAGAGGGCAAAAATCACAAATCACTGCTATCAAACTACTCATGCGGAGAGATAAAAGCAGCGGCTGGCGTAGCAGACTCAGCACTATTTTCTCATCAATAACCTTTGTATTCTACCGAAGTGTTTTCTTGTGTTTCAAGAGCAATGTATGTATAAGGAAATGCTTAGCTTACTTAAATGGAATCTATTGCTGGTTATTAAATGTTATAAATGGGATTTATGTACGAAAGATTTATTTGATTAAAATGTACAGATGAATAAAAATAATGTAATATGTATTAAACATAATTATAAATATTTAGAAATTTTACGTAATTAAAATTATGTGTTCTTTAACCTTACCCTGGTGGTTTATTTGACTACAATATAATAGCCCCAACAATTGATCCACTTAAATCTTACTAATATTATAAATGCGTAGTTTTTTTGGATGGATGGATGTTTGTTACGAGGTATCTCCAGAGCGGCTGCATGGATCTCGATGAAAATTGATATACATATTAAAGCGAATTATTAAAAGTCCTAGATGAAATAATGAAGGATGTCTATCACAACGCGATTTTACATTTTATCACAAAATCAATAATTCAACACAAATTCAAATTACAATAATTATCAACGGCTAGAGTTTAAATTGATTTGTAATTCTAACATCACGAATACAAAATGACAAAAAGGCAGAAATGACTCAGTAATCAGTACTTATCCAACAAGCAGGCAACCGGCAGCGTGGTTGGTTCTGAGTTCATAAGTTAAGTAAATTGAAGTACCTTCCGACGACAGAATAAAAACTGAACTTGCGGTGTCAGTGCAACGGCTTATATAAGGTAGATTCACGGGATGTGACGACATCGTTGGCGTTAAAGATTGATCAGCGACGACTTCCGTTTTGCTGGCGAGTAGGCGGATGTAGATGGCGTTGTAGCTCCGCTCTGCTACGTGCAGGCTCAGCAGGCGGATGTAGATGGCGTAACATACATGTAGAATGGTCTGGAAGAACACATAGGCTTCTTATTAAGTTTTTTTTTTACTTCCCTGTGGACGGAGTTGCGGGCGACACCTAGTATGTTATATAGTCTTTGTTGGAACAATTTCGTAAATATCTAAACTCGAAATTCCTTTGCCACATTTCGCTCGATAAAAAGTTAAGGTCGAAATTTGGAACAAAAGAAATAACCAAAAATATTATGTAAAATTTTAAATCAAACAAGTTTCCGTCTACTGTTTTACTTAATATTTAGAAGAGCAACTTCATGTTTGTTGTCACAATGTACATCACTTTTCGATATAAAAACATAAAACTCCAATTTTCTTTCGATATCATGCGGTGGATTTCCCCGTGGAGTATTTTATTTTTTTCGTAAACTTTCGCCGATGTAAATATATCGGCGTCTGAGAATATATCTTTTCAAATGCAGATAATTTCTATAAAAAGTAACTTAAATAGTTGCGACGATAAAATGAACTTTAAATGCAGTTGAAAATGATTATCTATTTATCAATAAATAATACTGTGGGTTCGAGAGCGAAATCTCCTTAAAACATATTATTATCACTGTTTTGTCAAAAATAATGATGGGGTCACGATATGCTTTATACAGAGATTCTTCTCAGAAACCAACGCTTAGCGCGTTAATACTTTTATTAATAAGACGTACAATCCGTTCAAAGAAATTTTAACACTAAGAATACTGCAATCTTTGATAATCATAAAATAGGATATTTTTAAAACGAAATTTATCGTCTTTATATTTCCGATTTTGGTCTTTTACTGGAATTATTTGAAGTAAAAGAAATCTGTTTTATAACAACATATTACACAATGGGGCACTTTGTGCCTTAAATATAGTTTGTTTTATTGAGGTCCCTTTTAGAAGTAATTTACGTTATTTGTAACTATCTTAAGAATTCTAATAATCGATTAGGTTTGACAAAATTATTTGATATAACACACATAAAAAAATAGTGTCGAATTGATAACCTCCTTCTTTTTGAAGTCGACTAAAAACCATTAGTACTTTAGATTTTAACCGTTCACAGTATGCGCAGTCTGACTCCCAGACTAATATAATAAAAAGTAAACATTAAAACAAACTCGTTATTCATGAAGATGTCAGTTTGTACTTTTTATTCAAAGAACTTAGATACAAAGTACGTCAACGTGAAGTAATTTAAACAACAAACACCTAAAAGACAAGCAAAGTAAGATGTTTTGTGTTGGAAATTTCTTTTGTTGCTAACAAAAAAAGTATTTGCTTCACTTTTATATTGCTACAATTAATATTGTTAATTAAAAAGTAAAAAATAATAGTCGAGTACTATGTGATGCATTATATACTAATTTTAAGTATCTACTTTTTTATCTAACCTGTTGAGACATGGCAAGACTCGCTGCGACGCGGCGCCGGCGACCGCGACGTCACGACCGACGTCACGACCGGCGGCACCAACGAGCGAACGGCGGTCGACGGCGACGACTCTCGCCACCTCGGACTCCACCGGCAACGGACTACTCTTCTGAACTAGCCTTGACCCGAACTTTCATTGCGATTTAAGAAGGCGATACAACCGGCCCTTTCATACAGTCCACTTATCCTCGTAACAATAACATTGGTCCTTTAGGATTCTCACCGTCTTAATTTTCGAAATCGTCGAAATAACGGTCACCGCAATGTTCAACGTCGAGTCTCTGCGCACTTCAAAACGCGGTCTTCAGCTATAGAAGATCTTCGGGAGCCTTCATCGTCGTCAAGATCATCATCCTGCCGAAGAAACTTCGCCCGGCAACCGCGCGCGCTCGAGAACAAAGTAGTCGACGGAACGCCGGACTTCGGACCAACCCGCTGAATCTGCGAGTCATCGTCAAGAAAAGGAGAAGATTGCATCAGCAAGGATTCACTGGTGGATGGTTTGGTCACTCGTGAGTTCGTTCCAATTATTCCTTCTATCTTTTCCTTTCTTTTAATCTTAAATTCCCTAAAACAGTTTTTTTTTTTTTGAGTGGGTACACACATTTGTCGCATATTCTTTGTCTTACTGGCAGCGTATTTCTTACTTTTATACAAGCTTAAACAATAATAAACAATATTCTATGCCTTTAAAGCTTAACTTCGCTTGCATTTAGCAAAAAACATTGCTCCCGCATAACGGGTTATTGTTTGTCGCACTCCAATCACTGTCGCTAATTAGTCTGGCTCGCTGCGCCGCTGCGCATGCACACCTGTATTTATTATTCGTACGAAAGTAGGTCAAGTTTACGTTATAGTGACCTATTTATTTAGTTTCCCTTTATAATATTTTTCATAGTTAATCGCTAACTATTTATCGTCTTTCGCTATGACGGACGACAAGTTAACCAAGTTAAAACAAAAACGGGGGTGTATAAAAACTAAAGTGACTATTTTTAGTAAATATTTAAAGCAACTTGTGTCCGGCGGTCAGCCTAGCAAATTACAATTGTTAGACTTAGAAGGCCGTTTTAAAAAATTCGATGCCTTATATGCCCACTTCGATAATTTACAGTGCGAGATCGAGATGCTTTCGGACGACCCCTCCGTTTCCGAGTTGGAGCGCGAGGAGTTCGAAGCCGGGTACCACCCGCTGGTAGCCGAGGCGCGGCGCCTGCTGGGTGCACAGCCCCAGGATACTTCCGTGATACAGCTCGAAGATGCACAGGCAAGCGTTATTAAATCCAATTGTGTTAGGTTGCCAAAAATAGATTTACCCGTCTTTAATGGTCACTATCAACACTGGCTTGAGTATCGTGATACTTTCACCTCTTTAATACATTCCCGACGGGATATTGATGACATTAATAAGTTGCACTATCTTCGTGCATCTCTTAAAGGCAGTGCTTTGCTAGTTATCGATAATTTAGATTTTAAAGCCGAAAACTATCAATCGGCGTGGAATTTATTATGTAATAGGTACGATAACAAGCGGCTGCTCGTAAATAATCATGTCAGGGAATTATTTAACGTAGAACACATTCGTAACGAGTCCTACTCAGCTATTCGTCGTCTTATAGACGTCACGAATAAAAATCTTCGTGCACTGTCAACCTTAGATCAAAATACTGAGCACTGGGATGTGTTAATCATATACATGATGTCTGAAAAGCTCGATAGTGTTACTCATAGGGTCTGGGAGGAACATAGAAATACTCTCACTGATCCACCATATTTAAATACATTTCTTACCTTTCTTAGCAACAGAGCAGATTTATTGGAGACATTGCAAGAAAATAAAGGTAAAATGCATAAACCAGAATCTCATAAATTAAATACAAACTTGCTTATAGCTTCAAACAATCAAAAATTTTATCAAAATAATAATAAAATAAATAAAAAATTAAATTCATCCAACAAAAAAATATTTACATGCCCCTTATGCAATCAAACTCATTTTCTATTTAACTGTGAAACATTCAGAGCCCTCCCTATTGAAGTTCGAATTCAAAAGGCCAAAGAAGCTAAGGTCTGTCTTAATTGTTTACGACCTGGGCACTTAGAAAATAATTGTAGCCTTGTACCATGTAAATATTGTAAAAAACGTCATAACACGCTTTTGCACTTGCACGAGCCGCAAATAATTCCTGAGCCTGCTCTGCCTTCAACTAGTAACGTTAATCACTTTGCTAATTCAAGCAATTCAAAGCAGTTTACTACTCCTCCGCACGTTTTGCTTTCCACAGCGCTGGTGAAGGCGGTGGACAGCCAAGGCGCCGTCCACGCCGCCCGGATGCTCCTTGACAACGGGTCAACGGCCAACTTTATAACACAATCGCTCTGCGGTAAGCTGGGATTGTCACGACGAAGTGCGAGTTCCACGGTGACAGGTATAAACAATAATACTTCTCATATTACACAGTCTTGCAGCCTTACCTTTGAGTCCTACCATAGCGACTATAGACTTACTGTTGACTGTCTTATATTACCAAAAATCACCAACGCTTTACCGTCTTCCTTCATACATATTGAAAATATTCCTCTTCCTACGGGAATAAGTCTAGCTGACCCTACATTCAATGAACCGTCAGTCGTAGACATCTTAGTTGGGGCCGAAGTATTTTGGTCTGTCTTATTAAATAATCGTGTTGATTTAGGTAAAAATCAGCCCACATTACATGAAACAAAACTGGGTTGGTTGGTGACAGGGAACGTTTCCCGTCTTAAGTCACCCTCTTCTCCTATCTGCAATCTTGCAAATGAGGAACCCAATCCAGACTTAACTCGTTTCTGGGAACTTGATACTGTTTCAGCCAAGCACTCCTTATCTCCTGAAGAACGAGCCTGCGAACAGAGCTTCGTTGACAACACTACACGCAAAGAGGATGGCACCTTTGTCGTCACAATGCCGGTGAAGGAGGACCCTTCAGTCTTGGGCGATTCTTATCAAATGGCAAAGTGCCGCTTTTTGTCCTTGGAGCGTAAGTTTCATCGAGAACCTGCCTTTAAAGATAGGTACATGGAGTTCATGCAAGAGTATGAGCGCCTTGGTCACATGACTGAAAACAAAGAGTCTGCACCTAGCTGTCTTCAACAGGTCAACTACTTCTTACCTCACCACGGCGTAATCCGTGAGTCGAGTCTTACTACAAAGTTACGTACAGTTTTCGATGCCTCGGCCTCCACCACCTCAGGTGTGTCTCTCAACGACATTCAGATGGTCGGTCCTACTGTACAAGAGGATCTTTATTCCATTTTGCTACGTTTTCGACAGCATAAGTACGTCGTGACTGGAGACGTAGAAAAAATGTATAGGGCGATTGAGCTCAATCCTGTTCAACGCCCCCTTCAACAGATCATCTTCAGGTATGATTCATCAGAGCCTTTGAAAACCTACACTCTTAATACGCTTACGTATGGTACTGCAAGCGCGCCATACTTAGCGACAAAGTGTTTGGTTAGTTTAGCATCCAGTGCTATCGATAATGACGTCAAACAATCGATTCAGCGCGATTTCTACGTTGACGATTATTTAGGTGGTTCATCCACTATCGATAATACAATTAACCTCTGTAGAGGAGTTATCACCACCTTAAAATCTGCAAATTTCAATTTGAGAAAATTTCGTTCTAATAACACTACAATACTCGAACAAATTTCCACTTCATCACTTGAATCTGACAAAATTCTAGACCTATCTAGCAGTGATAATGTTCACACGTCTTCAAAAACTTTGGGTCTCAACTGGATCTCGAATTTAGATATGCTGTCATATTGTATCAACATTGAACTTCGTGAAAAGGTCACAAAACGCAGCATACTTTCCGTGATAAGTCAGATATTTGACCCTTTGGGTCTCGTAGGACCATGCGTCGTTGAATCAAAATTAATCATGCAGGAGCTTTGGATTCAACAATATTCGTGGGATGCAGAGGTTTCAGAAGACATAAAAGAAAAGTGGATCTCGTTCGCCAGCACCTTACCTCTTCTAAACCAATTAATGGTTCCACGTTGGGTTCTTGTCCACGACTCTGTCTGTCATGAAATCCACGTCTTTTCAGATTCTTCAGAACGGGCCTACGGAGCGTGCATATATGTGCGTTCTGTGACTGCTTCAGGATCTGTAGAGGTACATCTCTTGACGTCTAAAAGTAAGGTGGCACCGATAAAGCCCATGACGATTGCTCGTCTCGAGCTTTCCGGAGCTTTGTTAGCTGCAAGGCTGTGTGATAAAGTATTAAGCTCTCTTACCATACCTATTAGCAAATGTAAATTCTGGTGTGACTCAACCATTGTGTTAGGGTGGCTAAAGACTCCACCGACTAATCTGAAAAGCTTCGTTCGTAACCGCGTTCACGAAATTCAGGAAAGCACGGAGGGTCACACGTGGAGCTACGTACCGTCGAAAGACAATCCGGCGGATCTTGTTTCCCGCGGGCTGAAGGCTGACCTCATCAGCTCTTCGTCTTTGTGGTGGTCAGGGCCAACCTTTTTGGCAAAAAATGAATGTGACTGGCCAACAATGCCCAATTGTAACGTGAAACAGGATCTACCCGAGTTGATTACTTGTTCTTTAGCGCTTGATAATAATTCTAATGCTGACTTAATTGCTAACTTAATCAAAAATAAATCAAAACTAACTAGCTTACAAAATACAATAGCATATTTACAGAGATTTATTTATAATTCTCGAAACCAGACCAACAAATTAACAGGTCATCTTTCGGTTCAAGAACTTCAAAATTCATTAAATTTAATCATACAGAAATCTCAAATGGAGATGTTCCCTGATGAATATGCTATTCTTAAAGCCGGCGAGACATTGCCCAATAAAAATCGCTTGATTTCATTAAGTCCATTTCTAGATCATAATAATATTATCCGAGTCGGTGGCAGGCTAGATAATTCCCCTTATAGTTTTGATACCAAGCATCCCATCTTGTTATGCAGCAAGCATCATTTTACAAAAATATTATTTCAACATTATCATATAAAATATTTACATTCCCCACCTCAACTTCTGTTAGGTAATATCAGACAGACTTACTGGCCTCTAGGTGGCACAAACCTTTCCAAAACCATCGTCAATAAATGCGTACGATGCGTCCGATTTAAGGCTGAAAACGTTCAGCCAATCATGGGCCAATTACCAGCCACCCGTACGGAACTGGAGTTTCCTTTCTTACACTGTAGTGTTGACTATGCAGGGCCAGTGTTAATAGCAGATCGAAAGGGCAGAGGCTGCAAACTCATTAAGTCATTTTTGGCAATTTTCGTTTGCAACGCAGTAAAGGCTTGTCATATCGAGCTCGTTACGGATTTATCCAGCGAGGCTTACAAAGCTGCATTAAATCGTTTTGTTTCTCGCAGGGGGAAGCCCAAAAGCATCACGTCCGACAATGGGACAAACTTCGTCGGCACTTCCAACGAGCTGGCTCAATTTCTGGTTCAGTCCGACCTTGAAGGTCACATGGCTCAGGAAGGCATTGAATTTAAATTTGTGCCTGCCTATACACCTCATTTCAACGGACTCGCCGAAAGAGCCGTGCGCTCTACAAAGCATCATCTTAAGCGGTTACTGCAAACCACTCATCTTACTTATGAGGAAATGGCGACTTTACTCACTCAAATAGAAGCTGTTTTAAATTCTCGCCCTCTCATTCCATTTTCCACTGATCCTACAGATTTTTCCGCTCTAACCCCTGCTCACTTCTTAATTGGACGCTCGCTTATGACTGTTCCGCAACCACAGGTGCCTGATGTCAGCATCACCCGCCTGGAGCGATATAGGAGGATTGAGCTTTTGAAGCAGCACTTTTGGAGGCGCTTCTGTAATGAATATGTAACTCTTTTGCAACAAAAGCTTAAGTGGCATTCTTCAAAATCCGAGTTGAAACTTGGTTCTCTCGTCCTCGTGAAGGAGAAAGCTCTCCCGCCATTGCTTTGGTGCTTGGGACGCGTCATTCAGCTTTATCCTGGCAGCGACGGCACCGCTAGAGTCGCTGAACTGAAGACAAGGAGAGGCACCATTCGAAGGGCATTTAATAACATCTGTCCCCTTCCAGATTTTTGAAGTCTTTCAACACCTTCAGTACTTCAACCCGGGGAGCATGTTGAGACATGGCAAGACTCGCTGCGACGCGGCGCCGGCGACCGCGACGTCACGACCGACGTCACGACCGGCGGCACCAACGAGCGAACGGCGGTCGACGGCGACGACTCTCGCCACCTCGGACTCCACCGGCAACGGACTACTCTTCTGAACTAGCCTTGACCCGAACTTTCATTGCGATTTAAGAAGGCGATACAACCGGCCCTTTCATACAGTCCACTTATCCTCGTAACAATAACAAACCGTTGCTTCCTATTGCGAGAACAAAGCATAATGTACCTGTACAAAGCATAATGTTACGTTGTTATTTTAATTTTAAAAAAGTAAATGTAATTTCTCAGTTACCTTTTCTTAAACCTGTACAATTGTACAATTACAAATTACTAACGGATATTTATATACAAGTCTATAGTTAAAATAATGATTGATGATAAGAAATCGGAAAGAGGCAAACAAATCAACCGATATACAGTTTCTGAGACTGCAAGTGGCATTCATTAGTCATCCCTAAATGTTCCCGTGTTCTTTGTCCTTAACAACTCTGGCAACATTCTTACTGCGCAGTTCAGTTTATTGAAACGAATAGTTAAATTATAACGTTATTAGTTATGTTATTTATTAGTTAGTTATTTAGTTTTCGTTAGTTATTAGTAAATATAAAGTTGATACATGTAGGACAATCTTTTTTCTCTAATAAATTGTAAGAACTTGAAAAAAATCTGAGGAAATCCAAAAATAGGTAGTTTCCAAACAAAAATCTAAACATTTGTGTTTAAAAAACTAATTTTAACACAATGAAAGGATAATAAAAGTAAAGATCAAATAAGAAAGATACTTAATTCGAAGCACTAATGTGAAGCGAACGTGTTAAAAGAAAAGATGGCTATTTAGCTAAACGATTACGTGGCTAGTAAAGAGCATGGTCAGGCGTACAGGCGGACAGGCGGACAAGCGCTGAATGAAAACGAGCTATTAACGAGCATTACAAATAAAATACGCGCCGAGACCTGCTACGTCCTCCGCCCGCCGAGCGCAGCTTAACGACGCATTAAAACTGATGAGTCTGGATCCCAATACAGTTCTAACACAATATGTTTAAGTGTAATCTTTGTCACTGTTATGTTTGCTCTAACATTGTAAAATTCTGCACCATATCATTTCTACATCTCTTATTATTATGCTAGGTAACCGATACAAGAACCCTGTAGGCATCATGTCAAATGGCGTCACGTTTCGTGGCTTGAGGTGGTCACCAAGGACAAGATATAAATGAGCATCGCTGCCAATGAACACTAAATACCAGATCACAGGCACGTTACCGACCGCAGAAAGACAAAAGTTTATGGTTATTGAGAGGAGGGAGAAGCAAAATAAGAAAAACAGAAAGTCTGTTTTTGCAGTTATATCCATCTAGAATATCTCTTTAGAATATCTTTATATCTTTACAAAAGTATGTTACTTTTAATTTTCTTCGAGCATTACTTTTTTAATATTTAATCTACCGAAAGAAAATTATTTTTATAAGAAAACGTATCGCGCAATCACTCATTTTCTTTAATGAAGTCTTTACAAATTACACAAAGAATATTTTCAATGTCTCATATTAAAAAATTCAAATTATTCTTGGTCTTCTAAATATTAAAAATCATATTCCACGTTTAATCTAACGTTACATAATATTTTTTTTTATTATACATATTGTTGTCATTTTATTCTAGTGTTAGGTACCTTAGCACTTTATTTTAAGTTAAATTTTCATTTTAGATACAAAAGTTTTATTAAACGCGTCTCCAAATGACAACCTTTCAGAAAGGACCTTTAACTTTTTTACTACTCGAATAAAGACGGTCGTTATTAGTTTGAGCATTTGCATTTTTTTCATTAGCCTTAAAGGGGCGTTTCGTGCTCGCCCCAAACAGCGTCTTATTTGATGACATTGCAATACCCGAGCGGTAAGATAGTCCCCGGTGGCTTAATAGGATTATCTGTTGCCCTCAATGTTCCAGTACGTATGAAATAAAACATTTGTCTTTGTGAGTTTAGCTTTATTTCCTTCCCGCTATATATTTATAAAAGGTACCAGTATGAGAAGGTCGTAAATGTTTGTTTACTTGTACAAAATAAACGATCATATCCCTATGAAGTTGAAACGACTCATTATAACTTTTACCGCTGGAAATTAACTGCTCAAACAAAATAGGCAAAGTAAGATTATATTGATATTTAACTTTGTTAACTAAAACGTTGTGTTCAGTTCATTTTCGAGCAACAAATTAATTTAAACAAACCAAAAGCATACTTTAAACTGGCATGAAATAAAAATTTAATAATAATAAATAAATATTTAATAAAAAAAAATGATTGCGTGTTTTAGTTCTCTACTGAAAGTTGATTATCTACTACTAAGGCTTACGACTTGATATCTTACTAATATTATAAATGCGAATGTTTAGATTGATGGATAGATGGATGTTTGTTTGAAGGTATCTCCAGTACGGCTCAACGGATCTCGATGAAATTTGGCATATATGTAGGTCATAGTCTGGAAGAACACACAGGCCACTTATTAAGTTTTTTTTTAATTCCGCGCGACGGAGTTGCGGGCGTAAGCTAGTTTTTTATACAATAAACTCATATCCACACACAAGGGCCATGTAGAAAATCATAAGTTTCCTCTAAGTTATATTTTTAATCATATAATACGGCGGAATATAAAGTAGAAAGTTTAGGGAGATATCCTTAATGCTATTATTAAAATCTTCTTCCCTAATTTGGCTTGGAATTTAATACTTACTAATATTATAAATGCGAAAGTAACTCTGTCTGTCTGTCTGTCTGTCTGTCTGTCTGTCTGTCTCGCTTTCACGCCAAAACTACTGAACCGATTTAAATGAAATTTGGTACACAGATAGTCTAGAGCCTGAGGATGGACATAGGCTATATTTTAACGCGAAAAAGGGGTTGTAAGGGGTTGAAAGTGGGGGTGAAAGTTTGTATGGAAGTGTCGCCTACTATTGTTTACTGAACCGATTTAAATGAAATTTGGTACACAGATATTCTAGAGCCTCGGAAAGAACATAGGCTACTTTTTAACGCGAAAACAGGGTTGTAAGGGGTTGAAAGTGGGGGTGGTAATTTGTATGGAAGTATTGTCATTTTAACAGTTAGAAGCCTGAAATTTATTTCTAAGGCTGCTAATTTGATAGAAATAAATATGAAATTAAATTTTTGTAAAAATGTTCACCTCAAGGGTGCTAAATAACTATAGGGGATGAAATTTTGTTTGGCAATATATTCGGTTTTGGTGAATGTTTTGTTTAATATGCTTTGATGTAACCCTTACCAATATTTAGTCTAGAGGCTGAGGAAAGACGTAGGCTACATTTTAGCGCGAAAAAGGGGTTGTAAGGGGTTGAAAGTGGGGGTGAAAGTTTGTATGGAATTATCGTCATTTTTACAGGTAGAAGGTTGAAACTTATTTTCAAGGCTAATTTGATAAAGATAAATATGAAATTAAATTTTTAGAAAAATTTTACGCCCAAGGGTGCTAAATAACAATAGGGGATGAAATTTTGTTTGGCAATATATTCGGTTTTGGTGAATGTTTTGTTTAATATGCTTTGCTGTAACCCTTACCAATATTTAGTCTAGAGCCTGAGGAAAGACGTAGGCTACATTTTAACGCGAAAAAGAGGTTTGAAGGGGTTGAAAGTGGGGGTGAAAGTTTGTATGGAATTATCGTAATTTTTACAGGTAGGGTTGAAACTTATTTTCAAGGCTGCTAATTTGATAAAGATAAATATAAAATTAAATTTTTGGAAAAATTTTACCCCCAAGGGTGCTAAATAACAATAGGGGATGAAATTTTGTTTGGCAATATATTCGGTTTTGGTGAATGTTTTGTTTAATATGCTTTGCTGTAACCCTTACCAATATTTAGTCTAGAGGCTGAGGAAAGACGTAGGCTACATTTTAACGCGAAAAAGGGGTTGTAAGGGGTTGAAAGTGGGGGTGAAAGTTTGTATGTAATTATCGTCATTTTTACAGGTAGAAGGTTGAAACTTATTTTCAAGGCTAATTTGATAAAGATAAATATTAAATTAAATTTTTGTAAAAATATTACCCCCAAGGATGCTAAATAACAATAGGGGATGACATTTTGTTTGGCAATATGTGAGGTTTTGTTGAATGTTTTCTTTAATATGTTTTGCTATAACCCTTACCAATATTTAGTCTAGAGCCTGAGGAAGGACATAGGGCACATTTTAACGCGAAAAAGGGTTTGCAAGGGGTTGAACTTGGGGTTGTAAGTTTGTATGGAATTATCGTCATTTTTACAGTTGGAAGCTTGAAACTTATTTTTGAGGTTGCTAATTCTATATATAAATATGAAATTAAATTTTTGTAAAAAATTTACGCCCAAGGGTGCTAAATAACAATAGGGGATGAAATTTTGATTGGCAATATGCTCGGTTTTGGTGAATGTTTTGTTTAATATGTTTTGCTGTTATCCTTGCTAATATTTAGTCTAGAGCCTGAGGAAAGACGTAGGCTACATTTTAACGCGAAAAGGGGGTTGTAAGGGGTTGAAAGAGGGGGTGGAATATTGTATGAAAGTATCGTCATTTTTACAGTTACAAGCTTGAAACTTATTTTTGAGGTTACTAATCTATATATATAAAAGAAAGTTGTGTTAGTTACACCATTTATAACTCAAGAACGGCTGAATCGATTTGACTGAAAATTGGTGGGCAGGTAGCTTAGAACCAGGAAAAGGACATAGGATAAGTTTTACCCCGTTTTCTATTTTTTTTTTATTCCGCGCGGACGGAGTCGCGGGTAAAAGCTAGTATAACATAAAGCAGATAACAGACATCAATAAAGTTAGTTAAACGTAGCGTAATTTTGATAAAACGCAAAATATAATTAACTCTAATTAGAATTATACTAAAAATAAACTCAGGTAATTTATATGGAATCGAAATTTATTTAACAAACCGACTGACTACAAAGTAAGCAGACCTTATTCAGTGCTTTAATGCTGTTAGATGTCATTAGTTTTGTATTCTGTTGGTATATTCACTTTTTTAATATTGACGGATTTTCTATATTAGTCAATTGATTCACGATTATTCCTCAGTTTTTCTTGGATACGTTCATAGATATGAATCAGTCGTCCGCGACACCGTGCACGCGGAATTAAATAAAAAACCAACTGAATTGTGTCTGTGTTCTTCCAGATTATATTCTACATCCATGCCAAATCCGTCGAAATCCGTTCAACCGTTGTGAAGATAACTTCTAAAAAACATACATCCTTACAAACATCGAAACGTTCGCATTTATAATATTAGTAATATGTAAAAGACTCCTTGGGCAATTTATGATACAGTGGGTGCCCTCTGGTATGACAAGTGTGTGGCCATTGTGCCCCGCTCGTTAGCCGCACCAGGTGTGTAGCCACTGAATAATAAATACTTATCGTTTGCGGTGCGTCGCTTATACTGTTGGAAGTAGAGTGAATAAAATTGTCAAACCCATCTATGCAAGTTCTCGCCCAATCATAATTAACAGTAGTAAAGAGGTTTTATAATACAAGCGTAAAAGAAGTAAAATAGAAGAATTATTAATAGAAAGAGTAAATTTATTTTTTGCATAAATCAGTGTGATTTTCTCTCTCTATCTACGTCTAACTTTACCTATTAGGTTAAGTGGAATTTAAAAAGACTAATATATATTTTTCCATCATCATCAGTATTTTGTCTGGCCACTGCTGGACATAAGCTTTTCCCAATGCCGTCAACAATATTCCGTTATCCGGCTTACGCAATCAACGACTTCTCGTCGTTCGCACTAAGTTGTTACCCTACGCTTTTGTCCCCATCCGTGGCCTTCATTCCAGGATTTGCCTCCTCCACTTAGTGCTGCTAACCTACAGATGTGAAATCAATTTCCAAAAAAAATAAATGGGTTTTGTACGAATGGATATATATGTATTTGTATTCGATTAATGTATATTTATATCTGACCATTGTATTGTGTCTACAGTTAATCAATCGGTTTACCATTTGATTTATACTGTACAAATATTGTGACCGACATCTGTCTAATCCATTCCCTACACCTCTAATCTATGTAGATGAATCAATCTTATGTAAATAAATCCAAATATATCAAGGAAAGGGAAAATACATTTGGGGGAGGTGAGGAAGTATAAGAGGAGGAAAGTAGTCCTCTTTATTCTCACGTCTCCTCTCCTTTCCATTCCAAAACGTAACGCAGACAACGCTTCTGCAATCTTTCTTGTTACGGATATCTATGGACAGCGGTCGCTTTGCTATTTTAGTGAAATGAGTTGGTCGCTTGCTCGTTTGTCGCCTTATTCTATAAAAAAAAAAAAACTTTCTTACATGATTACACAGAACTCTTTTCATTTCATTCATTCATTTGTTTTCATTACTTAATGTATGTTTCACTAAACTAGCGGTCGCCCGCGAATTCGTTAGCGCGGAAAAAAATAACCTATAATATGACAACCCAGAACAAATGCGGCCATGCGGATAGACAGACAACATTTAAATAATTGTTCCTATCGTTATAAGTAACGCTTATACGTCCTAATTAATTAATTAAGAAACGGCTTAACTCACGTTTGATCGTCCGGTGACGGCACCGACTAGTTTCGAACCCATCGGGGGTCCATCTTCAGGGCGAGTGTTTAATCCGAAGACTTCGCGGTCGCGTCGCGTCTCGCACTGTCTGACGCAACTAGTCGGTGCCGTCACCGGACGATCAAACGTGAGTTAAGCCGTTTCTTAATTAATTAATTATGATGTCTCACGAAAGCTTATACGTCCTGTTCACTAAATAGATTTTTTCAGTGCTACATATAGAAACCCAAATTTTATTAATTGTATAAATATTTTTTGTTACAAAACCTACACATCTGTCATATGTGAACACGGTAACCTTTTTTCTCTTTGAATTCTAGGGACCCCAAATATGTAGATAATCATGATATGAACCAGTCGACTAAAATTTATACAGAATCAGTACTTAGAAGATTTAATTATATTAATTGGGTGTTAGAATCTAAGCATTCATGTGGAATATCCAATAGGATTAAGATATCCAATGGCCAATGAGATACGGAATTGGGACAAACTATTAGAAAATGAAAAATAAGCAAAATATATAACTTGATATTATGAATTGGTCCATGAAACTATTAATATGTTTACTATGTAATCCGTAGGTCCCTGTGTGCCCGTTATAAGCAATATTTTTTAAATGCCCAGCAACACTTTGCAGTAAAATAAGAGGAAAAACAGAGCGAAAACAATTTAAAAGTAATGGATAATTGTTTCCTTGTAGCAAGCAACAGGTAATTACATAATTACAACTCGGCACAGGGAGGTATTTAAAATAAAAGATAACTTGTAGTGTAACAATAGACACAAAAATAATGCGCATTCGTGGAGAGACTTTTTATCTAAAAGTTTTTATAATAATTTAATACTATTTACCTAACTTCCGTACATTGTTGTAAATTGTTCACTGTACATCCTATGTCAGCCCCGGGTGAGGGAATGACTCCGGACATACAGCACGACTCGCACGGAAGGTGCACCATAGTCGTTGATACGAACAGACACTTAGGAATCTTTGGTGTAGATTTATTATTATTTCTTTCTTTTATAGTTTTTATATGTAAAATTTTGTCCGAAAATCTGTGAAAATTGGAAAACGTCAGTTACAAAAGAGACAAGAAAGAAGACCACACAGAAGACAGACGTGAAGTGGAAGTAATTCCACGTTTCGTCTGATGAGTGTGGTGCCGGAGGCCTAATTCTAGTCCTTTTACCCTTCGCACCCCTTTTCTTATAAGGAAAGGATGGGACGGGGGGAATATTCTCTTTTTGTGCGTCTCCTCGTTCGTCGATTAAGGTTAGGAAACGCATCTGCAATTGCGAATGTCTATGGGCAGCGGTCGCTTCGCCTTCGAATTCAAGTGGCCGCTTGCTCGTTTGCCACCTTGTAATATAAAAAAATTAATTAATTAATACTTCTATTTTTTTAATTACAATATAGAGTTCTTAGACAAAAACAAATTATTTGCATGCTACTTTATCTTAAATTGTGTCTCTATTTTTAGACACGTATTTTGTAAATCTAAATCCCATAGTTATGTAGAACATATAGTTTCCGAAATAATTTTCACATCGTAAAAAAATTTATGGCTTGATAATATGCAAGAAGTTTATGGAACATCCTTTATATTTACTTTGTAGGGCGTATGTTAACGATTACTTGGTCATTTTATTATTTTGCTACAGGGACATAAAAATAAATGACGCACAAAGGGATTAGTTTAAATTTTCTTGACCTTGTAATTATATAAATTAAAGTTATGTAATAGTTGCAATATATAATTATAACATGTAACTTTAATTTAAATTATGAGGTATTAATTTAAATAAACCGAATTAAAAATGTATATTACTCACGAAGATTGTAAAATATTACGGGGAGAATGGGTTTTCCATTAGAAATTGGTGTGATTTGCTCACGTGAAATTCAATTTCGTTCACATTTTCTTCTTTGTATTCAGACTTCCGCTTGATTAACCAGCTATCTTATGTAGATACATCGCTCTAGATTTGGTTACAGTTTAAATAAATAGAATAGATTAATGTAAAGTTTACGAAACGTGAACTAAGTAATTATTTCAGTATGTACACTTTAATATTTTAAATACTAACTAATCTAGAATAGTTAAAAACGTATTTATAGCAAAAATATTTAAAAGAAACAATTGAAACATTATGTATAAATTAATCTATATAATTGAGTTATGTTAAAATAAATACACGACTATACACACGAAGCTAATAAATATACTTCCCAATTTATATTTATGTAAGTTCTATATATATATATACCATTTAATTTATTTCTATGTATTTTATATGTACATAAAATGTGTACCTTGTGACATAGATTTCACATTGTTATTAGAGTATGATAGGTCGATCTTAATCGGCTTATCCGACCGCATTTGCATTATCTCCTTGTCTGTCTGTTGACGAAACGAGCATAAACTATCAAAACAAATTATCTCATAAACTATACCTATTTATAATACAATTTTATGTACACATATAACTTTAAGTATCACAGTAAATTAATGAATAGTGACAGTAATCTATAGACAAAATCACTTGTTAAAAATTATACCGCAGCTATTTTTTTTTTTATCGGATAAGTCATTTAGAATATGCTCTAGAACGTTCTTTATATGTTATCATTTTCAACTTGGATTTCATGGTGACAATATTATGATTCCCTTATTTCAACATTACAAAATAATCTTACTTATGTTATAAGTGCGATATTTTACATGGATAAATGTTTGAAGGTATCTTCAGAACAGCGCAACGGAGCTCCCTGAAATTTGTCACGGATGTAGAACATAGTCTAGAATACCACTTAGGTTACAATTTTTTTTTTAATTCCGCGCAGACGGAATCGCGGGCAACAGCTTGATTGATAAATAAATGAGATAATTTTATATGAAACACTGATTGCCGATTTTAATACAAATAGTAGTTGTTCTTTTAGATTAGCCATATGTTTGGTTCCCTTAAACTAGAAAATGTTATACAACATTAGCTTATATGATCGCGACATCATTTCACATACTTTTTATACTCTGTATTTATATTGAGGTTCGTTAGACTTCAGTAGAATTTTATCTCTCGTTTTAACTGTTTTTAAAGTGTGTGAGGCAGCCGTTTGCCAGTTTGCGAGAAATTTATTTGCAAGGCTCATTACCAGCTCGTTTTCATTCCGCGCTCGAATTCCCGAGCTTTATATATCTCCCATATGTTGCCTTAACAATTGTTTGTATACTATTAGTGGCAACCATTTTGTGTCTCATGTTTTTTTTAAATAGAATTTACCTTACAATAGTAAAGACATAACTACATTTTGTGTATTATTATTTTACAGGAACATACTGTGTACCAAAAACAATTTTATATCAAGGTTTTAACTAAAAAGACAAAGGGTCATAACTGTACCCTTTACCTGCAACTACTTTAATAGATATTTGAATATTTTAAATATTGCTACTTTTTAAGATGTCATTTTCATTTCTTCTAAAATGTAAACTCTAAAACTAATGTAAATCTATTAATACTTTAACTTTATAACGACTTTCATTACGTCTAAAACATGGTAGTCTGATTTATTATAGTTTTGAGACAATTCTAACCTCCAAATTGCTGTATTTTTCTCCTCCTCATTATTTATTTTACGTAACGCCGCGCCGTCTCTCCGCTATCAATACGTGTGTGAAAGGGTCTTAGCGCGAGTTACAAAAAAACCTTACTCGGTTTATCACTGAAAATATCCTCCGTATGAAATAATGTTAGACATGAGAAGCATGGATAACGCACCCATTAATTTTATTTCACTTGACATTATCTCGAATGGCAGCCGTGAAAATGAAATTAAGAGCTACGGGGCACATGTAGCTATGTATTAAGATTAAAAAAATATATTTTATAAAATCCTTTACGAAAAAATGTAAAACAATCTTATATTAAATAAAAAACTGTAAAAGTTAAAGTTGAATTTTGAACGATTATTTTTTTAATTAATAATTTGCTATCAAATTATAAATAGTTAGATTAGATATAGACGAAATTCGCAATCAAAAGGTGACATGTATATTATCAAAGTAAGCAAGCATTGTACAAATTACAACTTTAAGAGTTGTTCTTGGACATTTATTGCTTTGTTTGTTAGAAATTCGGCGCCAATATACCTGTGGTATACGCACGACGCCCCACAATAGTAATAAAATATATTTGCATTGCTTACAAAATTTTCATAAGGCCGCCACATACGGACAACAGTTGACATTGACTGCTGCTGGCATCCCGCCGACTACTTAAAGTTGTCGTTGTCGACTGTTTCATAGATCGTAGTCAGTGTATGTTCGCCCTTAGGACTGTAGCATTTTTTATTACCGTATACATCATATTGAGATGTGTTCGCTAACGCAAAGTGAATGTAGTGATAGTGGGGAGGAGTTTAGTAGGGGTCGTATAGAGGCAATGACGTGGTGGTTTTCTCACCCGTGTCTTTTGCCAAAATAAGCCCATTATTTATAGTACAATTGGCATACGAATTTTTATTTACTTTTCTCCCTCTTTATTCAAGTAACTCATTAATGTGTGTTTATTTATTATATACTACGTTTTGCTCGCGACTACGTCCGCGCGGAATTAAAAAAATAACTTTGTAAGTAGCCTATGTGTTCTTTCAGACTATATTCTACAACGTTGCCAAATTTCATCAAGATCCGTTGATCAGTTCCGGAGATACCTCCATCCATCGATACTTTCCTACTTATAATGTTGGTAAGATATTGTAAACAAAGGATAAAGAAGGAAAAGATGTTTTTCTTTCATCTACTCAACAACTACGCAACCGTTTTAAAAATACTTAGTTCTTTTTTGTAAAAAATAACCTAGATTATGTTTTATTTATTTATTTTAATAAACACGGATGAAGTTAGAGAGAGTATCTAACTATAAATCTTACTAATATCATTAATGCGAATGTTTAGATGAATGGATGGATGGACGGATGGATGGATGTTTGAAGGTATCTCCGGAACGTTTCAATAGATTTTGATGAAATTTAGCACAGATTTAGAACATAGTCTGGAAGAACAGATAGGCTACTTACTATGTTTTTTTTTTTAATTAAGCGCGGACGGAGTTGCGGGCGATAGCTAGTTATATAATAAATTAAAATATATTTACATACAAATATATACTGCAGTGAATAACATGTAAAGGGAAGTACCGAATGAAATACGCTCCCACTCCCGCCCACATGTAACCCTTTTAAATAATGAACCGGCGAAGAAAGAATGTTTCATTAACTTCCACACATTAATTTAACTTATACGTCAACCTTAACAAAGCTTATATTGTCAGTGAACATTTTGTTAACAGTTATATTTTAACCTTTTAGAATTTTTCATGTTACAATATTTTTAAAATTTCAATTTAAATCACATCGTAAAATTATAACGATGACTTCTATGAACGTAAAAATCTAAATTTTTAGTGCTTTTTTGGATAAACAAGTTTTCAATCTTACTAATATTATAAATTCGAATGTTTGGATGGATAGATGTTTGTTTGAAGGTATGCTCAGAACGGCTCAATAGATCTCGATGAAATTTGGCGTAGATTTAGATCATAGTCTAGAAGAACACATAGGCTACTTATTATGTTTTTTTTAATTCCGCGCGAACGGAATCGGGAGCGGCAGCTAGTACGTAATAAAAACTAGAAGTAGAACAGGAAAAAATTGTCAGATATTACATAGGCATTTACATACATAGAGATGAATAAAGTGCGCATAACATTTTTTAATTTTATTATGTACTTATGATTTTGTAATAAAAAATTCCAATAAGGTTTTACTTAAATACATTGTAATTTTATTATCAGAGCTTCCTTGTGATTTAATAATGAAACCGCTAAATATATCTCTCTACGAACATATTTTCTTTAATGGAGTTTATTCTTTTATATTGGAAGAGATTCCTTATAAGCTCTTCAAAGAAAGCGAGGTATTCAACATGTTTAGATATCACGAAATGTCGAGATTAAAGCATTTCTTTGAACTTCTTGACGTACCTTACCAACATAATGGTGACAGCCGTGTATGCTTCAGAAAGTCAAAATGTCTATCTACATTAATGTTAACGACAAATTTGTATTTTTTTACGTTTGTAACAAGTAAACTCAAAAATTAATGAAAAAAAACTATTAAAACTCCCCCTTGTTAAAATCTAAAGTTTTGTAATATGTGCATAAATATATTATTATTTTTAGTATACTTTTATTTGACTTTTTATGTCCGTTATATAACGGACAAATAAAAGTAAAAAAAAAATATAATTGAGCATTCACACAATTAAATGAAAGCATGCGGTAGATTTCCTCAAGAAGTTTTATTCTCCGCACAAAGACTTTGACCTAATAAATCTAGAGATATCTTAGTTACTGCCACAAAATTCTACGAGCATTTCATTTTATGGTTCCCCTCTTTAAATTTCCCAACGCGAACACAAAAATATCTTTGTGGTCTCTACTGTTATAAATGCCAAGTACCTTTATTTTACTATGCGAATAGAAAAATAGGACATTTACATGATGTTTTCACTGTAATTTTTAAGATCTGTCTATGCAACTATTCTTACATTTCAACCTACTATTAATAAAGTACTTTATTCCTAGTAATAAATTAATATAGACAGACTCATCAAACAAACTATACAATATTACGTAGCTATAAGTTAACTCTACTTTCCAATATGTTTCAATTTGTACTAAGCCTTTTGTTGGCCGGAATTGTCCGGACAAACGATATATTAATACAACGAAATTCTGCATGTATACTATCTGTTGTTCACCTAAAGATTTTTAACATTTCTAAATATTTCATACTTTATCTAGTAAATTATTTGATCTCCCAAAGGTAAAGTACTCGTAAACTTGTACATCAAATTTTTTATTCTAGTTATTATTTTTTGTAGTATTTAGTTTCAAACAATTCATTTTATTACAAATTCTTATTTTTTCCCGCCTGTATAAAGTAGGTAATGGCTTATGTGTTTTATTTTTTTAAATATCGACTGAAAAAAACTGAATTTTTATTTTATTCGGCAGTCAAAGGCTGCTTATTTTTGTTTGAACGAATTGCGGCTTTCTTCTGTTTTTAATAGGCTTCAAGATTAAAGGGAATCTACTAATAAGTCTTTATCAAGATTCCACGGGAATTATTAGGGAATGTCAAAAAGGATATAATGGGTATAAATCAGTCGAATAGCGGTCGCTCAGTATCGTTAATTAGTTTGTATGAAAGGCGACAGACAACAAAAGGCTCCTCAGCTTTTGTACAGTTATATCTGAACCCTTTTCTTTACGATCTTAAGGTATTTGTGGGGGATGTTGGAATTTATTACAAATTTCATCTTATGTTATTTTTTAACTTCTTGATCTGTTCTTTATTAAATAGGAAAACTTACCTTATTTGTGTCTATGAATAACGGACCTTTTGCTATTTTTAGCGATATTATGCAACCGATTGCTTTTCTGTTATTTTCTACGAAAATAAAAAACCTTAACTAGCATTAGTAAGGAATTGAGTGTGGCGAAGTCATTAGTTAAAATCAGGTCAGTGTTGTAGCATGTACGTAGATCATTTAATATAAAATTAATTCAATTTATAATATAAACTGCAATAAGTGAATATACTCGTAGTTCCGTATGAAATAACGCCGTCATAATTTAATTTTCACTTACAATAATGTTGTAGGCCAAAAAATATAGCCACCTATATATTGTAAGCAACATTTACATGGATGAAGTTTGCGAAAAGATAAAAATGTCCACAGGGAAATATACCGCATGGTATCAAGAGAAAATTGGAGTTTTATGTGTTTGTATCGAAAAGTGAAGAATTCATCGCTATCACAAACGATATAAGACCTAAACGTGCTTCTTTTAAATTCATTTCAAATATACATCTTTAAAGATTTATTTTTTGGGAATTTCAATCCATATTCATATGGGAAAATAAATAAGCAGATTGATTTGCATTGAATTCTACAGGCATACGTAATGAGACAGATTCTATTAACTAGAATTACAAGTTAATTATGTAATTTAAGGGAATGGAAATCTCTGTGTGAATGAACACAAAACTAGAAATAGTTTTATACCATGATATTAAATTATATTTCCTAACTAAATCGACTATTTAATACAATTATTTTACTAAACACAAAAAGTCGTTGATTTCCTATAGAAAATTATTGTATACTAGCTATCGCCCAGGACTCCGTCCGCGCGGAATTAAAAAAAACTTAATGCGTTATTCCAGATTATGTTCTATATCAATGCCAAATTTGATCGAGATCTGTTAAGCCATTCTGGAGATACCTTTGAACAAACATCCATCCATACATCTATACATCCATCCATCTAAACAACCGCATTTATAATATAAATAAGATTACTACGTAAAGGATTTTCTTGTAATGTTTCTTTATCCTTTCTTAACCCTTGATTTTTTTATCTCATTTTACCACTGCGTTAATTTGGAGCTTTACATCTTTCACTATAAAAGTGCAAAATTAAAATAACGAAAATAAACCTTTAGTTAATATTTAAACAGTTGTTAGTACGTAATAAAAACAAGAACACGTTCCCAAAACTCGTAAGTTATTGATGAGAAAATTGTGCTGACTGCACCACTGCTGTGGTTATCTCTCCGCATGAGTAGCTACATCGCTACGAGTAATGATGTGCTCGTAGCACATCTACGAACCTTCTACGAACAAATCTACGTATATACTACGTGCATAATGTAATGAAATTTTGAAAATTGTTTTGTAAACCTTGTTTTATTTATAAGCCTTTTTCTTGTTTGTAAACACATCGTTTTTATTAATTTTAATTCGTACAGTATTACATTCGGGTCACAATTAATCGAAATCTCGACAGCAAAATGTCTCCATAAACGCTTATAAAAATCTCTATTCTAATATAATTTGAGGACAATAGGAGTGTTCCTTTACGTTATTCACAATGGGTGCAAAGCCATTATTCATTTGAGTCTGAATCAAGTATTCCACAAAAGGCATTTCAACAAAGCGAAAGATCGCGGTTCTTCTAATTTAATGATAATAATACAATTAAATCTGGAAGATAAATTAGAGACGTTATTTTCCATGTACTAAATATTTTTGACAGATTATATAATAGATAAACAAGTATAGAGTTGACTTATAAGGAAAATATATTAAATCATAGTTGAAAACAATATTACCTTGATAATTTCTTTATTTATTACTCCTTCCGCGGAGTCGGGACGTGTTGAGAAATTGCCGTCAGTTATAAGTCGCGTTCCTCTTCCCCTGTGAATGCTCTTATTTACTTACGCAACAACCAAGCAAATAGATTTTTTATCACGGCACGGACCAAACATAGCGTTTTTGTAAGTTATTCCACATAAAGCTAAGTCTTTTCTTACAAGTTCTATTTCCTCGAAGACATGAGTAGATTTAACAACAGTCTTATTTTAAATTCATCTTTTCTTAATCTCTTACTCAATGTTACTACAAATTATGAACGATGTCATGCGAAAGAAATGTATGTAGAGTTTTAAATGCACAGTCAACGTAAATTTTCCCTGCAAAAGAATAAACAAATACATACCGTTAGCTGTATTTTTTGCTTGAGAATTCGAGACATATACATTTTATGTAGGCATCCCGGCAGTGTAAACCTATTGTAACGTTGCATAATTATAATGCACGATATCAAATAGCGAAGGCTATTATTACATTGACGTATTGCAAACACAAAGGCCCTCATTCGGTCGTTCCCTCTTCATATCTCATGTAACGCCTTAGCGATAAGGTTACGCGAAGGGTCGGGTGACGCAACATGTTATTGACACGTATCTTATACTAAGCCTTTATTGCTCCAATATATATGTATATGAAACTCTTATAAAGATGTATATGTTATGTAATATCTCTGTATTTTATCTAAAAGGTTGAAAAGTCGTACAACTTGAACCTATTCTTAGACAACAACGTAGTCTGAGGTTTTCCCAACCAAATAAGGAGAATTGAATAGGATAGTATTTTATGAACATTCGACAATGAATTGTAAGAATAAACTCCCTATGAAATACCTGAAAATAATACTTATATTTTTCTTCAAATTTTTTAGTGAAATATTTTATGTAATAATCTCTTTGAATTTTAATGATGGTCATTAACTGTCATGGGTTTTCATATAATAGTTATAATGGTCTCTTTTATGTAACACAGAGGACTATTTGTTATATCTTGTGCATTTACTAAAAAGGAGCGCACCGTGGCGTTTCCTGGGCGTTTCATAATATTGTCACGATAATTGAGTTAAGGCTCCGGTTCTAATATTATGAAGAGAGAACACAACGCAGGTAACGTGGTGGCGCCACTGTTCTTTACAAAACAATCTAATAAATGTCACCTCGTACGTAATATAGGGCGTAGAAGTTTTGAAAAGTTGCCTGCGTTATTTTAGTTTATTACCTTAAGTTTTAAGATAACAATACAAATCGATTGATATTACTTGATTTAAGTGTATTTTGTTACAATTAAATTTTATTTTTATGTATATATGTATGCCATGCTTACTATATGCGTGTCAGACATGGGCATTAACAGAACTACAAGAAAGTAAATTAAAAGTATGTCAAAATGCAATAGAAAGGAGTATCTTAGGTATAAAAAGAAGAGATAGGGTGAAATTACAAGAAATTAAAGAAAAAACTAAATTTAAAAATGCACACACGATCTACAGACAGCTTAAATGGCGTTGGACGGGACATATGCTAAGAGAAAACAAAGAGAAATGGACCAAGTTAGTGACGGAATGGTATCCAAGAGATAGAAAAAGAAATAGAGGTAGGCAAACCAAAAGATGGGAAGATGACTTTAAGAAAATAGCTGGACCGTTATGGATCCGCCTAGCAAGAGACAGGAATACCTGGAAATCTTTAGAGGAGGCCTTTGTCGACAGACAAGCTTTACAAAACAAACTACCAGTTGCCGATAATTATAACATTTCAAATACAAGTTAGAAATAAGTTAATCAATTTAGTTTTTTAGTAAATAGGCATTTACTATTAACTGTAAACAAACTGTAAAGCAATAAAGGCTATTTTATTTTATTTTTATTTTTTTATATATGTATAAAGTTTAATTACGGTATAAATTAAATAAATCCTTAGTAAAATTTCATGTCAATTTGATCAGAACAAATTAGTCAGCTAAAGTAACTCGATACAAATAAGCAACATAATTGTGTATTCGATTACAAAGCCATGACAAAATATTCAACGTAATGCTTTTGACAATGTGTTTTTTAATACACAAACATAAATCCGTTATCTCGTGAACAAAGTGAAATTGGATACATCCCTCTGTTTTTTTACTTTATAACATAACAATCGCGTTGCCTCTCTACTTCCCCTAATGTTCTAAACGTAATATAGCAATTTTATTTTGTATTCAGAGTTAACAGATGTTCGCATAACGCGAAATCAAGTGAGCAACATTCTTTTCATACTACGCATTAATATTTCAATATTTTGGGGTTGACATATTTGATGTTTCATTTCTTTGTATGTTGTTTAGAATGTAGGATATTTAGAAATAATATGGACAATATGAATGTCCTTCTGTTGTTTTCTAACGATTCAACTATGTTTTCTACATTTATGTAACCATTTCTATTTTTGACATATGACCACACATTTTTCGGATCAGACGCTAAGACTTCTATCAGACGTCAAATACTGGTAGAATATACATTTTCGGGGCGAGTGTACTTGTATTTCTACTTTGTATATAAATACAGTTTTTATTATAAATAAATTCCAAAAAAGAAATAAACGAATTCCCAATGCAAAGCATAAATTGTTGGCTACGAAATCTGTTCTCAATCTCGTTCTCAGTTCGACGGCAAATATCTACACACATCAAAAAAGTCTAAGCAACACATACTATTTCAAGTTATTAATCAATTATTTTATCATTTTTTACCAAGTAGGTAATACTTATGTAAACTTTTTTGATCTATAGAACATACTGGCTGGTTGTGAAAAAAAATCGAGTATCATTTGTTTTTTTTTCACAAATTCAAAAGCGAATGCATTTGTTCGAATTTTACAGCGTTTTCTTTGCTTATTAAAATTTAGTATTCGGTATCAATTTTAAGATTCAAACAATAATTAAAAAAAGTTTTGAACAAATTTGAATTTTGAGACATTTTTTACGTTATGGAGCGACGTCATTTGAACGCAGATGAAATGCAGAGAGCTGTAGAGATGTTGCAAGCGGGAAGAACTCAATCTCAGGTATCTCGGTATTTTGGTATCAACAGAAGCGTTATTTGCCGTCTTCATCAGCATTAAACTAACACGGGAGATCCTGCTGAGCAGCACCCAGGTCGAGGAAGGTGTACAACAACACGGAAAGATCGATACATACAACTGACTGAAAGACGCCAGCCGATGTTAACCGCCCGAGAGATAGGTTTGAGGCTACAAAATTCAAGTAGTGTTGTTGATAGCTGCCAAACTGTGTGAAATCGATTGCATGAGTATGGCCTACGAGCACGACGGCCAATTAGGTGCCCGCCGATACGTCACGGGAATCGCGCTCGTCGAAATGAATGGTTTAGGCAACACATTATATGGACCCGGAAACAATGGGATAAAATTTTATTTTGCGATGAGTCTCGATTTGGGTTCTAGCCTGATACTAGAAGGGTAAGAGTGTACCGTTGTCCTGGAAATACTGAAAGACTGAGGTGGCTTCCGGAAGTGCATCCATACAACGACTTAACAGTTATGGTATGGGCGGGTATTATGAAGAACATACGAACAGAGCTCGTTTTTGTAAATGGTAACATGAACGCTCTAAATTACGTTGAGGATGTTCTAAGACCTTATGTCCATCCATTCGCACAAGCGCTTGGCTTCGATTTCACCTTGATGCATGACAATGCGCGTTCGCATACAGCTTTGCACACACGGGAGTACTTGGCAAGGGAAAACTTCCTGGTATTGCCTTGGCCTGCACAATCGCCAGACCTCAACCCCATCGAGCATGCACGGGACATGCTCCAGAGACGTGTTTTAAATGACTTGGATGGAGTGACAACAACCCAACAACTGATGGACTTACTAAAATTTCATTGGGAGCAATTACCGTAGGATCACATTAACAGTCTCATCGATTCTATGAATAATCGGTGCCAGCAAGTTCTCCATAACAGAGGAGACCACATTTTGTCTTAATTTATGCAATTTTTGTACAACCATTTAATTTTACTTTAAGTTTAGTTGATTAGGCACCTTACTTTGTACTACGTACAAACATTCCTTACTCGTAATTATTGGTTATTAAGATTATTAAAAAGTAAATAAAAAAAATAATTGTTGTTTAATATTAAAAAAGCATTAATAAATAATAAAAGTACGAAAATACTAAGGATTTAATGCGAAAACACATTGTAAAATTGAAATTTATATGTGTTGCTTAGACTTTTTTGATGTGTATATTTAAATGTAGATTGTGCCCGGAAATACTTACATTTATTTTATTTCAAGCTATTTCAATACCAATAAGATTACCGCTAAATTTAATTTAACTATTAAAGCTTTAATTACATTCCTTTCTATTATTAAATAAATGAAAAAGACATCAGTTGAACTCAGTACACGTGGTAGTTGGCTTCTTAATTGTGTTTTCTATCCATAGTAAATTATTTCTTTTAAGTCATGAACGAAGCCAAACATATATTTAAAAATATTCCTAACTCACTT
This sequence comes from Papilio machaon, assembly GCF_912999745.1. Taxonomy (NCBI): domain Eukaryota; kingdom Metazoa; phylum Arthropoda; class Insecta; order Lepidoptera; family Papilionidae; genus Papilio; species Papilio machaon. The sequence goes on from NC_060002.1 coordinate 4,450,585, forward strand.
AGGCCTCGTAGGAGGAATAATATAATAGTTTGTCATAATTTCTAAAGCAAGTTCCACATTATTTTTAAATACAAATTATATATTTCTATCCGTTTCACGTGGCTACTAAATGATTAAAATCCGTTTTTTGAATCTAAATTCACAATCCATATAATCTTATCAATGATTATTATTGGTGTAATCTCGGACGATTGCCTCGAGCTTCTTAATGTAGTCGGGACTGAATTGAGATTGTTTTTATGGACATTAAAATTGCACGGGAAAGATAAAAGTTTTTAGCCTCGTTAAAACTTTGATCGTGCCGCAGATTCGCAGGTTTTCGCTTCCGGAACACTCGGATACAAAAGCTTTATTGATGTTGAAGTTTATAACGAAACATCATGTTCATTTCATTTTATCGCACACGTATCAGAGATAAATGTGCGAATGGGGAATATTTGTAAATGTAACATTTCCAGTCCGAATAATGAGATTTACATTTCTGACATTCATCTTGCAAGTATTAAAGAAATGTTTTGTTTCTTTTATAATGTTATTCTTATAATTTATACGTATTAATAAAATTGGATTGTCTGTATGTAATATAGAGAAATATATACTTGATGTATTTGCGTTGCTGATAACGAAAAACCAAATTTTAAAATTTTTGTCTGTCCGAAAGCCCACGTTTGTTGCGGGTAATCCGATTTTCACAGGACTTTGACGGGAAGGTAGATGATGCACGCGGATATGCAGGCTACTTTTATTTATCCTGCGCTGACGAAGTCACGGGCGACCGCTAGTCTGCTATAAAGTTTTAATTAATTTATATACAATTTTTATCTTAGTATTCAGAGCTTTGTGACATTTTATAAATAAATAAGTTATTTTTAAAATTTATTACTCCATCCATTGAAATAACTATTTATTAAAATACCTACAGATCTTCGTAAATATATTATTTCATAGAAAGATATTTAAGCTATTTATATTTTCTATTGAGACGTATTTCACTCGACGGTTCTTTTTACGTTTAGCACGAATAGATTCCTTATAAATTTTTCAAAGAAGATCGAGATTTGAACAGATGTAAAGATCAAGAAAATCAAATAAAATTGGCTTTTGAATTTTCCAACGACGCATTCTACTTTTGAAATTGAACAAGTGCTTTCCTCCTCGAGTATTCTATTAGAATATTCTAAGAAAGTTAACAAAAAAAAATTCTTTTCCTTTCTATCTGAAACGCCGAAGGTTTGAGATTGACGCGTGATATTAAAAAATGAGATTTTTTAATTTTATTCAAAAGACCTATGAATCTTTCCAAAGATATTTTTTTTATTTTCCAATATTTTTCCACATCAATGTTAAAAGGTACTATTTTTAACCTTTTACTTTTTCTATTATTTAGTAGTGATACATTTTAAACCCTTGTTTGCATACTCAACATTTTTAAATAATTTCCACTAAGGGAGTAATGCAAATAAGATTAATTCCATCACTTTTTAAACAACTTTATCTTTATATCCAAAATGAGATATCATAAATATAACAACTGCAATAAAACTAAAAACGATTGCAGATAATAAAGTTTTCGTGATCGCAGCTACCTTGGTTATATCAGGGAGACATTTATTGGTTTGTTTGCAAAGACATTCGGCGCCGGCTTACACCTGGAGCAAACAATTAATAATTTAATTTACAATTAAATAAACAATAAAACAATTTTATCGATCAAATTAGTTAAAAAAGTGGTATACAAAGACCAGAAGGACATCCGTAATATCTTAAATATATAAGATTATAATTTGTATCATAATTCTGAGACGTCTTATTTTTTTTAACTTGATCAAACAAGTTAAAGATATATTTAAAGATTACTTAGGTCTTAAAGATAAAAATAACAATAATAATTTAAATTAATTTGTGCCAATTTTGTTTATATGAAGTACACAGAAGCGATTTACAGATATTTCCGCATCAGTAACGCTTTTCTCAAAATAAATATATCCAAAACAATAGCTGGAAAACGCATAAAATCGATTAAATCCATTATCGAGAAAAATTTCAACAAATAGCGTAATAAAAGGGCTTACCCGCAGCTGGGACTCTTGAAAAGCTATTTAAGAGGTTTATAGCCTGACGAAAACAATGGCGAAAAGCTTCATCCTTTTAAATTACATAATTTCACTTATGTGTATATAAGTAACTAACTGAACCCTAGTTAGTAGTAGTAGTATAATCTAGATAGATAATATTAACACCCATAATAAGGCAGGTAAAAAGTTAAATAAAAGAACACTCTGTACATAAAAGCTTTCATATATAAATTTATTAAGTAAATACAATGAATTTACTTAACATTAGTATGACGGACAGTAATATCTGGTATTAACCGTCTATTATCAACAATCAATATTCAAGCTTTGCGGCTGAGACATCAATCTATGACGCAAACACGAGACGTCTACAACAGTATCAAATAACACAATATAATATGTATGTCATTTGTTAAGGGATAGAATGCATCGTATTTGAACAACTAAGTAGATATGCAATGTTATTAGCTGGTAATAATAATTCTGATCGAAAAAAAATTAAATTAAAACGTTACTACGTATGAACAAAAATATTTCTAACTACAATTTCCCCGCAACTTTGTTCTTCCAGACTATGTTCAATATCTGTGCCAAATTTCATCAAGATCCCTTAAGCCGTTTGGAGATATGTAGTAACGAACATCCATCCATCCAAACTTTCCTATTAAAAATATTATATAGTAGGGTTAAAAAGGATGTATAACTTGTTTATTTAATCAATATTGAAAGATCAATTTAAGTCATCCGGAAGAAAGATCGATTTGTAAGACAAATACCCGATGCGACGGCCCCACGTGATTGGTATAAATGTTTTTATACTTGTCACTTTAAGAAAATGAGGTAATATAATGTAAAAGTAATATCAGGATTCGCCTTTCTCTTTTTAATCTAGCTCTAAACATATTCCTTGTCACAAGAAAGAAATATTTATTCTTGGGACAATTAGTTTAATTATACGTTTGATGATAACGATATAAAAAAGAATGTTCATCATGCTTTTGGATAGAAAGAAAATGTTAACTTCGCTTTAAAGGGCCCATAAAGTTTTTGTAGTGGTCCGACTGCATTGTCTCGTAAACTCGCCTAAGTAGCTTCCTTATTTGTATTCACAACATATTCATGTTTTACCAAAGGAAAAAAACACTTAAAAAACATGAAGCAATAATAATAAATTTATAGATTTTTGCCAAACCATAAAGTTTAAAAAGATACGGAAGAAAAATAACCACATAAACGTCTAAATAACTAGGAATCGAAAAAAGTTAAGTAGAGAGTTTCTTGAGAAATAAAATCTGAAATATAATCTTAACACCTTTACTGCGTCATTATTACACACTTTCATCATCACCATTGTTCTTTTATAACGATTAAACTAATTCTTAGTTTTAGGATGGTACGCACTACCTTAGAAAAGGCCTATTTACCCAACTCCTGAAGGCACCCACATTATAGCTGTTCGTAAACACTGTCGCCGGCAACTTAATCCAATTCTTTGCTGTGCGCACGAAATTCTCAAATCTCTGAAATCAAGCCCATGAATTAAAATTTAACTTTTCCCTTTAATTTTGTTTAACCTAAAAAGAGTACATTAACTCTTAGAAAATTAAGTACAACTTTTGTCGCGATAAAATTTACAAAGCAAGTTAAAAGAACAGCTTAGAAAATGCTACTTTCTTTCCAGTTGCAGGATGAGCATACAAAGAATAATTTAAACTCCGTCCCCGTCTTTGTATTTTAAACAGGCCAGCGAAGCAGCTTGGCAAAATAATGGAGTTTGGTGCGGTGCCAGTTTCATTCCGACTTCATTTAAAGATGTATTTTTCCTGTTGTCAATAAACTACGTCTTTAGATTGTCTTTTTGAAGGTCCTAATCAAATTACGTAACCTCGTATCATTAAATGTGCAATAAAGAATCAGCGATAATTTATTTTGTTTAATTAATTACTAAACAATACAAGGTACAAGGTGTACGTATGATAATAATTAAATTAAACGCAGAGAAAATAAATATTTTCATACAAATTATATACTAGCTGTCGACCGAGACTCCGACCGCGCTAAATTAAATAAAACTTAATTAGTATCCTATGTGTTCCTCCAGATCATCTTCTACAGCTATGAAAATTTTAGCGTGATCCCTTAAGCCGTTCTGGAGATACCTTCTAACTAATACCCATCCAACCATCCATTTAAACTTTCGCATTTGTAATATTAGTAAGATAGTAAAAGGAATTGATTTAAAAATGAATTCATTTTTAAATAATCATTATACCATTCAGTGTTTCTACGAACATTCTTAGTTAAATAGTTCAGCGAATTTGCTCCTTTTGAAAATAATGGCCAAAATTATGTGACGTAAAATTTATATACGTGCTTAAATTAACCAGCCTGTCAAGCTGTAAGTGTGATAAATGTAAATTCGCTGCTTGTTGCTGCTTACTTTGTATTTTGAATAAAATATAAATGACAATTTACTCTAGTTAATGTACACAATGATAGCTTAATTTCTTTTTACACTACAATTCGAGTCATTTCAATTGCTTGAATGTCTATTTTCAGGTTTATGCGATTATCTGATTGATATGTTCGTAGATATCGACGTAGCTATCTGCACGGTTATGATAACCTTCGTAGCTATCTTCGTAGGTATCGTCGTGGTTAACTTCGTAGCTGTCCTTTATGTTGTGTTCGTAGCTATATTCGTAGTTGTTTTCGTAGCTAAGTATATTTAGCTATATGTAGCTATATCTGTCTTTGTAGCTGAAAGCAATGCATCCAATCCAAGCGTATATTATAATGTGATAATATACATTAAGAAAACCGGTGCTTTATCCTGGCCACTATTAAATCAATCGGTGTCATAACAAACATAAGTTTAATTTTAAATAACAGTCATTTTTTTATAAAATACATTAAGCAATTTCATCATAACATTTACAAAAGTAATTTTTAAATGACGTTCAAATAGAGGTCGTCGTATGTACTGAATATCAAATACTCTATTCATAGTATTATGCAAAGCTTTGAGAGCTTTCCCCCACACGTCTGCATAAAGCGATTTCGTTGAATTCATTGCCTCGTATTCTACACGATCACTCTGAAACGTTTCTGTCAGCCGCTAAAACTGAATTTGCCGTTTTAAAATTTCAATAGAATCTATACAAATTTTTAAATTAAAAGTTCTCATATGTTTATGTACCATTAATTACATACTAGCCACACGCCAAGCTTCGCACGGCTCAAGCTTTTAGACCAATTAAAATAGTTTTTTGCTTAAATAAGTTACCTCGTCATAATTGTTTCATCGAATTCATTCAAAAGCGTAATAAATTATGATTACTAAACCTTCTTCATTAATCAATACATATATTGGTTCAATCGCTTGAAAATTCAGTTGATTTGAACTATCGCATTCAGACAGATTGTCTTGTCCTCTTTGTATATATAACCTCCTGAGTTAATTAAAGTTTGGCATCGCATCTGCAAATGCAACTGATCACTTCGCTATTTTTGAGAATTCAGGTAGCCACTTGCTCGTTTTGCCACCTTTTGCTATAAAAAATGCAACTGGAATCTTTTAATAAAAGTTTGAATTTTAATCTTTTTTTTTACCAGAGTCTTGTTGTTTCCATTAATAAGCGATCCATAAAAGTCAATTTGAGTTCAAAAAATCTTCTACTTAAGTTGATTTATTGAGAACTCAAAACAGACTGCGTTTTCCAAATTACAATTCCCTTTTTCCTAAAGTGTCTTCGATAATAAATCGATCCAATGAGACGAAATCTCAACTAATGAATCCACTTTTTATGATTTAATATTACATATTAAAATAGACATCTTCATAATCAGTCTGGGTTTGTCCACTGCTGAACCTAGGTCTTTCCCATCGACTGCTACATGCCCGGTCTTATCTTACTTATATTATAAATGTGAAAGTTTCGATGGATCGATGAAATCTGACACAGTTGTAAAACATAGTCTAGAAGAACTCATAGGTTACTAATTCAGTTGTTTTTATTTCGCATAGACGGAGTTGCGGGCGACAGCTAGTATTTCATATGTGGAAAAGTATAAAACTAAACATCAATGTAAAAGTAAAATTAATCCAGTTACTTATCCAGGTACTTATGACCGAACAAAAACATTCAAATATATGAGTAAACAATTTCCTTTTATAAACTTGCAATTCTAACGCCCGGATTTTGCAAGGTCAATCAACTTCAGGATTAATCGCTACGATGATTGGGTTGTTAAAACGTCTGTTAAAATAACCTCTAATTGAATTAACAAGGCGATCAAATTCACTAGTCAATCTACTGACTAGTCTAATAATCAGTTACAATTTAATAAATATAATATATTTCCAGTAACGTTATAATAAACTAGTACAAGATCACAAGAACAACGTCGTAGAAAACATTTTAATGCATATTATTTCAATTCAAATACGGTCTCGAAATAAACAGCAACATGTAAAGCTCTTCTCACATTTAATTAAAGTGAGCGTAAAATATTTTATAGCTTGCATCCTAAAAGTATTCTAAAGTCGAAAGGTTTACGTAGGAGTTGGAATTTTAAAACGAGTTTATTTTGGCAACTACAGTGCCATGCTGCCCGTAAATATGTTACTCTTTTTTGTTGACTTTCATACATTTCTTTCTTACCTTAGAATAGGCTTGAATATTTTTAAAGTAAACGCTTGTGTTATTTCTAGCTGTCGCCCGCGAGACAGTCCGCGCGGAATGAAAAAAAAACTAAATTAGTAGCCTATGTGTTCTTACATACTATGCTCTACATTTACGCCAAATTTCATCGAGATCCGTTGATTCGTTTTAGAGATACCTTCTAACATTCCATACATCCATCTAAAGTTCTATACTTTCGCATTGATCATTTTATTAAGATTTAAAATATTTTTTTTTATTACTAAATGCTCTTTACAGCGTGTAAAAGATGTATAAACACATTAAATAACGTGTATCTTTAAATATTTCATAAAATAAAAGACCGAGGAAGTAGTAACTAACAGTAATTAAAATTAGGGTCTCCGCATATTGGCCGAGCAACTGGTGTTCCTGTCGTTAGAATTCTAAATGAGTTCAATCATGATTGCCGCAGTCAAGATTAGCAATTCTAATTTTAAACGTTAAAGATACTACCTAACAGTAGAAATGTGTTAATATTCATTTCATTAAACCTTTCTGTGTTATGTAGGCCACACACGTTAAGTTCTTCATCACGGTTTTAATCAATAAAATCATTAGACATAACCGAGTTTCATGATGCATGTAAAGTCCTATCGTGTGTGACCTGCACTTGAAATATGTTTTGAATCCATGAGAAACTCTCTCTGTCTAATGCTTTGTTAATTTTTATGATATGATTGTCAGTTGTTAGTAAGTAAGTAATAGTAATAGTTAAGTAATTAATACTTTTTATTAATTAATTGTGGGATTTTATTGAAGAGATACTACAGAGTCAAAAAGACCTACGTAAGAAAGTTATTTAACTAATCCTATCAAGTAAATCGCTTTTCAAGCCACTGCGGGAATTGAACAATTGTTTAACAAACCAAAATTACTTTGAAATGATTAATTAAAGAATAGTCGTAATTTTAAATTTAATAACTCAAACAATTTATTCAAAACGAATTAATTCTTATCCGTATTTCGTTCGTTATTACTTGTGACTTTATAAATGATGTCATTGTCATATTCCTTAGTTGTGAGCATCGGATACAGCGAGCTGAGTGGGACTGAGTGAGGCTGACACGTCGTTTTGTCTTATCAGTTGCTCGCGTTAGCGTCGCGCGAGTTATCCCCCGGGAGCGATAGCAAGCGTGTTACTCTTTAATGTACGCAACTTTATTTTTACGCTCTCAATTCTTGATACTTGATGACGTAATGTATGTAGCATTTAGCACTTTAATATGTCTAAAGGCTGACAAATGACATATTAGAATCATGGAGCATTAATGCGTACACCTTTACCAACCCAAGCTCGTTTGAAGTATACCATACGTGATATTTGTATGCCAACATATTTATTATCTCTATTTTATTAAAGGAGAGTAAGAGAGATGGCGGTATTTCCATAATACAGGTGTAACGACAGTACTAAAAACAGAACAAGAAAACCCAAGAGAACAATTAAACTTAATATGAAAAAAATTAAAACAAGCTTGCAAGTTACTAAGTTAACATTAATTTCATTAACGAGCCGTCAATAAAGGTTAAAATGTAGTTCGCCTCAGAGAATCCCTTTTCAAAGGTTATAAAAATAGATTTACATTTTTTAAACGAGCTATGTTCTTTTTATAATTATCCAGGGAATGCGAAACAGGTCTCTACGTCGACCTTAGCTTGAAGAAATTGACTTAAATTACGTTAACATTTTCTTGAAGTTTTACGAAATTCTTACGTTTGTTACAAGGACAAAGGCTTTTAGGGATACAACAACAAAAGAACGTAACATTGACAGATGGAGTACTTTAAAAAATTAACTATAACATTATTAAAAAAAACTCGTGGAAATCAACGAGAAAATAATTTTGTACCATTGTATTTGCCAATGCCTTTGAAATATTTTTATATGTATCTCCACCTTTATTTACTTGTATATTAACTATTGTAGAAGCGCTACCCAAAAACACCTATTACATAAACTCAGTATTATGTAACAGTACCGATTCGCTTCGAATGTATTTAAATTTAAAAAATGAATATATAATCAACTAAGTATTACATATGTTAGTAAATATAAAACCGTAGTACCTCTTACAGTATATTGGCGTTGTCAAAATTAACCAATACTTGAGCGGCTTTGTCGTGAGCTTGTGTGTGTCACAAAGTAAGCTCCAGACAAGTATCCCCTTTGTCTTAGGCAACGTAGTCCGTTGAAGCTGTTTACTAAACTTAAGCCCCACTCAGAAAACAATCTTGACGTATGTCCTTACTTTGGCGTCCTTCTGTGAGCTCATGTACCCAACAATGTCGTACAGTTAAAGACATAAATTTTGGTTTGTAGTAAAACTTACTAAGAAAAAAAGTATTTGTATGGTTTTTTTTTATACGAGAAACAAACTGCCAAAAAAGAACATAAAATCTTAGGAATATAAAAAACGATTGTTAAATATTATTATACTATTTAAATCATCTATTTTATATCTTCAAGTCTTTAAAGAGCTTAGATCACTTGGCCGGTCATCTCGTTGACTCTAGAAACCCGACTAGAGTGGACCCATTCCGAAGGCGTTTGAGAGAGGAAAATTATCATTATTGCTGAATTGGAGGTTATTTTCGAAGTGTAGTAGGAAAAGGTATAAAATAATAATAGGACTGAAAATGTATAAATAGGTAAACAAGATTCTACTAGTCTTATAAAAAAAATCAGATTATTTTTAAATTCAAGTAACTTTAATGGATATTTTTTATTATATGAAACCATTCAAGTATAAAAAGACTAAATCCGTAAAGATCAAAGGTATATTCCGTTTCTTAATTGGTCCAGAGTTAATTATTTCAAACAAACGGCGAGAGTCTTTCGTTAACAATTTTAGTAATTGTTTATTTGTAAACGTTTATGTTTAATTATAATATTATTTTTACGATTATTTATTTTAAAATTTTGTACTGTATTATAAAGTAAAATTTTTTAAGCAACATTCTCTTTCTTCGGTCGTTTTACTACTGTTGTAACCATCTATATTCATTGTTGTTACTTTTTTGTTCGTATATCTATCTTTCTTTATAAAATGACCAAACTATATTAATCTTTTCCTTGTTATTTTCTCTTTAGATTTAGTCTAATTTGTGAAGCACTAACATTAATCTAGATAGTTTAGATTCGAGTGTATTAAGCACAATAACTTTCATTGACTTTTCCTCCGCCCTTTTAGTATTTAAGCGGCGTCTCAAAGTAATAGTTTTTATCAGTTTAACGACTGTTTAAGGAGACAATGGCAGCTTAACGCTCCTTATTTAATTCCTAAACCTTGTTACGAGAAATCTTTTATACGACGCACGTTCTTGGACCGGTAATTGGCAAATATTTTTCAATGTTCGCATTTCGCCGAATTCCCTTAAATTGTAAATTTGAGGAATTTTATTATTCATTGTAAATCATTTTACCTTCGCTCAATATTAATGTTGTATAATTTATAAACTTCCTTACATTTATTATTATTTAAAATAGTACGCAAATTTAAAAAATTAACATTTTAATACGTCGTTTATTTTATTAACTTGATAACATTTGTTACTAATGATTAATGATAAATTAATTATTAAATAAATTCATTTATGCGAATTTAATAATGAATAATATTTAAAATATAACAATACAAATTATAGTTTAATCTTACTAATATTATAATTGCGAATGTTTATATGGATGGATGGATGGATGTTTTTTTGAAGTTATCTACGGAACGGCTGAACGGATCTTGACGAAATTTGGCACAGGTGTAGAACATAGACTGGAAAAACACATAGGCTACTTATCATTTTTTTAATTCTGCGTGGACAGAGTCGTTGGCGACAGCTAGTAAATAATAAAACGTAACTAATAGAATAATTTTGATACAAGTAACATAATTATTTTTTGTATTTATAGTCGAGTGATTTACATAAATGTTTATTGTATTTGTTACTCTAAACGCCCGAATTACAGTGAATCCTAAGATTTCCCAGCTAGTTGTGATAATAGTCCCAAAAATTACGTGATCTTTGTTCATTTAGAGCATAACTAATTGTTAAATTTTATGCTATCCCGACAAATCTTAAATTAGTCCAAAGTTTTTACTTTTACAGTAACATATCGAAATTACATCACATTATAGATAATCAAATCAAAGTTACAAATGTGTTACTCCATATTGGATTTTCATATCAATAAAGTTCACAAATATATCACGCTGTATTAAATTAATGTCAGTCTCCTTTCGTTCAAAGTTATTGCCGAAAAGTAAATCTGGAGACGAATGTTAAAGGCGCAAGACAATTGTATTCGTAAGGCTTTTACTTCATTTTATTATTACTTTTCTTATTACAAGAAGAATGTCTCGCTTTTATTTTTATTACATTCTGTTATTGTCATTTTTATGCAAATACAATCTTAAACGGGTATAAAATGTGTATAAGAAGTTTAAAAATAATATAACATGCGTCTTTATTTTAAAAATGTATATGCACTTAACACCTAAAGGAAAACATATTATCTCTATATTGGAACGAATTGGAACGAAGTTCCTTATCGCGTGTTGTGAAAGGGGGCTAGACGGAAAAAATTCTTACGAAAAGTTGTCACGACACTTTTTGCTGTAAGTTTGTTAACGACGAATGAGCGCTACTGCACCATGGCAACGACGTGACAATATATAACGAAAATTCATAGAAATAAAATGTACTTCTTGTGAAGACTTAAGTTTTTTATTCATAGAATAAACATTGGTTCCTTCACTAATTAATCGAAAGGAACTTCGTTCCATCCGGGTGTCTCTTGACACCTCTCAAGTTTTTTATTATACATATAAACTATTTATGTATAAAGCCCTTCGTACACAAGGCAAGGTAAATCTACAAGACACGGTTTTAGTCGCTAAGCTGACATAGGTATGTCATGGAGCTTCGTACACAAGCACGCGTCGCTGATATTTTGTTCTTCCAACGCCAAAGTACTTACAAACTGTTTATCAAGATCGATGAAAATGTCGACGTGATTTTCAAGATGGTGGAGCAAACTTATGTATTGTTACATTGTTTATATTGATGCAATAGTGATTTTGAAGATATATGTTGCCTCGTATTCTTAGGGACTAAGTAAAACACATATATGTCGGCGCCCGCGCGCCACCTGAGCGAAAATGTAAACAACACGTGCACCGATTGCGTCATTCGATGCCCCCACTCTCCCCACTACTAGCTCTGCCGCTATAAAAGACGTGCAACATTATTTGAAAGGCAGTCTTGGCTCTGGCGTGGCTCGGTGCACTAGTTGTACTTCGCTTGCTTAACCAAGACGCTTTGGATAGTTAATTTGTGGAATTTGGTCCCTAGACTAATTATACCCGGTTATTATTTATGGCTAATTTATTGAATTGTTACTTTGGAACATAGTTTAGTTTAATGGTTAATTAACTGTCATTAGTCCTGCGATTTTGCTAAAAACTATTGTAAAGTTTAAAGTAGCTTCATTCTTTTTAACTATGGCCGATCCTCTTCCTACATCAGAAGTGGGATCGGATCCATTTCCATCTCACGATCAAACCAAACCAACTCAACCAACTGCATAGAAAAGCAAATGTCTCTTTTTTCTTCCGGAATGGAAGCAATTTTATGAAAATTATCAAATTTACACCCTTAAATCCCTTTAAATTGGTGTAATTCGATTCCTTAAGCGAAATGATCATCGAAAAAAAAAACTTGGAGGGTGTTGATCTCATTATTGCACTCACTCACGCCCTTAAAGGTCGCCGCGACCTGCCTTTCAAAAATACGGCCAGATAACATGTCCTGATATGCTATTAAGGAAATATTAATCTCAAAATTTTCAAAGCCAATAATAATGCAAGACTGTTTTGATCAGGTCATTAAGTTTCGCCTTGGGTTCACATAACGAAGATACATCCAGACTAATCTTGGATGATATTAGATCTAGTGCCTCCAGCAATATCATTAAGTCCTCGCCAGCAAAACGGAAGTCGTCGCTGATCAATCCTTAACGCCAACGATGTCGTCACATCCTATAAATCTACCCTATATAAGCCGTTGCACTGACACTGCAAGTTTAGTTTTCATTCTGTCTTCGGAAGGTCAACATAACTTCAACTTCAGTTTACTTAACTTATAAACTCAGAACCAACAACGCTGCCGGTTACCTGCTTGATAGATAAGTACTAGTTACTGAGGCTGGTTTTACAGTCACGCGTTTCGGCAGCGCCGTCGGAGCGCGCGCGCTCGGATATGTATTGGGGTATTAGTAGCGTTTCAAATTCGCGCGCTTGAGCAGCGCCGTTCGTTGAACGCGTCCTATTCGCGCGGCGCGGTCGAAGCGCGCGCCGCTCGTGCGCTTCTACGGCCATTGTGCGTTTTAGTCTCACGCCGTTGAGACGTGCCGTTAGGTACTGTTGTGTACAAAATGAATCACATCGATACGGGTCGAGTAATTGACGAAGTGCGAATTAGAAGATGTTTATGGGACCCGGCCGATGATTTTTATAAGAATAATTTTATAAGGATAAGAATAAAGATCTTCGTAAAGAAAACTCTAACTTGCACAGTAATTCGTCGAAACTGCTGGTTGATAGGCGAAAATATTTATAAAATTTATAACTATTTTCTCGTAAATCAGAGAAAGATGTTACGTGTTCGCCTCTCAGTAACCTTGTAGCGTTATAAGGATCAACACCTACTGTTCTTCGACGTTTTTGTTGCCTTTTTTTCCATAAAAAGTAAATAGCCAGTACTCTAACCGCATTGCCGTTCATTCTGTATCTGTTTGTACACGACTGTCTCACAGCAGCGAAACGCGCCGTACTAATGTCGTTTTTTGGTGCACCGCTGTTCAAACGCGCGCTGTCCAACAGCGCGCTGTCCAACGGCGCGTCTAGCGGCGTTACTGTAAAACCAGCCTATGTCATTTCTGCCTTTTTGTCATTTTGTATTCGTGATGTTAGAATTACAAATCAGGTTAGACTCTAGCCGTTGATAACTATGATTGTAATTTGATTTTGTGTTGAATTATTGATTTTGTGATAAAATGTAAAATCCCTTTGTGATGTCTTATTACATCTAGAACTTCTAATAACATTGTTCATGAAATCGAGTATCCGTTAGATAATATAGGATTTAATAACCAACTTGATGATGTTTCAGATACTATCTCGACTAGTAGTGACCACACCCTTACTGCAAATTCTGATACCTTATCGGCACAATCTGATACAATGTCGGCTAGCTCTAATGTAACATCTGTATATTCTGTACCTTTAAATATGTAATTGAAATTTTATTGAAGGGCTTACGCCGGTCCAATAATATGGCTGTAGGGAATCTTAATTCCGGTCCAGCATGAATGCTACAGGGAATGACAATTCCGGTCTAGCAAAGGCTATAGGGAATACTAATTCCGGGCTAGCAAAGGCTACAGGGAATACTAATTCCGGTCTAGCAAAGGCTACAGGGAATACTAATTCCGGTCTAGCAAAGGCTACAGGGAATAATCATTCCGGTCTAGCCCCTCTAAAAAAAATTTTATCTTTTTGCAGGACCTCAGGTCGGACCAAAACTGACTACCATAACTCTGAAGGGTCAGTTTGGACCGGACCAGACACTATAATTATTGTCAGGATAATCGAACGATGTTTTTCTTACTTCAGATGTATAAAAATTAAAAGGGGCGCGTTCGAGGGCGCACGCACGTCAGCATGGCCGTGTCGGCGCCCGCGCGCCACCTGAACGAAACTGTAAAAACACGTGCACCGATTGCGTCATTCGATGCCCCCACTCTCCCCACTACTAGCTCTGCCGCTATAAAAGACGTGCAACATTATTTGAAAGGCAGTCTTGGCTCTGGCGTGGCTCGGTGCACTAGTTGTACTTCGCTTGCTTAACCAAGACGCTTTGGATAGTTAATTTGTGGAATTTGGTCCCTAGACTAATTATACCCGGTTATTATTTATGGCTAATTTATTGAATTGTTACTTTGGAACATAGTTTAGTTTAATGGTTAATTAACTGTCATTGCAGCGCATGTCGACGATCAGCGCGCCAGTGCAGCGTCTGCCTACAAGCAGCGCGCCACAGCCGCGCCTGCCTACAAGCAGCGCGCCACAGCCGCGCCTGCCTACAAGCAGCGCGCCACAGCCGCGCCTGTCTACAAGCAGCGCGCCTGAGCGGTGCCTGTCTACCTACAATCAGCGCGCCTGAGCGGTGCCTGTCTACCTACAATCAGCGCGCCTGAGCGGTGCCTGTCTACGATCAGCGCGCCACAGCCGCGCCTGACGACGAGTAGCGCGCCAGTGCAGCGCCTGTCGACGATCAGCGCGCCAGTGCAGCGCCTGTCGCGAGCAGCGCGCCAGTGCAGCGCCTGTCGCGAGCAGCGCGCCAGTGCAGCGCCTGTCGCGAGCAGCGCGCCAGTGCAGCGCCTGTCGACGATCAGCGCGCCAGTGCAGCGCCTGTCGACGATCAGCGCGCCAGTGCAGCGCCTGTCGACGATCAGCGCGCCAGTGCAGCGCCTGTCGCGAGCAGCGCGCCACAGCCGCGCCTGCCTACAAGCAGCGCGCCACAGCCGCGCCTGTCTACAAGCAGCGCGCCACAGCCGCGCCTGTCTACAAGCAGCGCGCCACAGCCGCGCCTGTCTACAAGCAGCGCGCCACAGCCGCGCCTGTCTACAAGCAGCGCGCCACAGCCGCGCCTGTCTACAAGCAGCGCGCCACAGCCGCGCCTGTCTACAAGCAGCGCGCCACAGCCGCGCCTGCCTACAAGCAGCGCGCCACAGCCGCGCCTGCCTACAAGCAGCGCGCCACAGCCGCGCCTGCCTACAAGCAGCGCGCCACAGCCGCGCCTGCCTACAAGCAGCGCGCCACAGCCGCGCCTGCCTACCTACAATCAGCGCGCCTGAGCGGTGCCTGTCTACCTACAATCAGCGCGCCTGAGCGGTGCCTGTCTACCTACAATCAGCGCGCCTGAGCGGTGCCTGTCTACCTACAATCAGCGCGCCTGAGCGGTGCCTGTCTACAAGCAGCGCGCCACAGCCGCGCCTGCCTACCTACAATCAGCGCGCCTGAGCGGTGCCTGTCTACCTACAATCAGCGCGCCTGAGCGGTGCCTGTCTACCTACAATCAGCGCGCCTGAGCGGTGCCTGTCTACCTACAATCAGCGCGCCTGAGCGGTGCCTGTCTACCTACAATCAGCGCGCCTGAGCGGTGCCTGTCTACCTACAATCAGCGCGCCTGAGCGGTGCCTGTCTACCTACAATCAGCGCGCCTGAGCGGTGCCTGTCTACCTACAATCAGCGCCCCTGAGCGGTGCCTGTCTACCTACAATCAGCGCGCCTGAGCGGTGCCTGTCTACGATCAGCGCGCCACAGCCGCGCCTGACGACGAGCAGCGCGCCAGTGCAACGCCTGTCGCGAGCAGCGCGCCACAGCCGCGCCTGCCTACAAGCAGCGCGCCAGTGCAGCGCCTGTCGCGAGCAGCGCGCCACAGCCGCGCCTGCCTACAAGCAGCGCGCCTGAGCGGTGCCTGTCTACCTACAATCAGCGCGCCTGAGCGGTGCCTGTCTACCTACAATCAGCGCGCCTGAGCGGTGCCTGTCTACGATCAGCGCGCCTGAGCGGTGCCTGTCTACGATCAGCGCGCCACAGCCGCGCCTGACGATGAGTAGCGCGCCAGTGCAGCGCCTGTCGCGAGCAGCGCGCCAGTGCAGCGCCTGTCGGCGAGCAGCACGCCAGTGCAGCACCTGTTGCCGAGCAGCGCGCCAGTGCAGCGCCTGAGGACGAGCAGTGCGCCCGCATCGCGCCTGCCAACGAGCTGGTATCGAAAGACTCTATCTATGCCGTTGTTACAGACGAATTCCAGTGTTGAGGATGCCGGAAGAACGAGCCCGAGGACAGTCTCATGTCAGGAGAGGCCGTGTTAGGACTGTTGAGGGTAGTCTCACAAAAGGTTTTAAGGTCGTAGCACACTTAAACGACTCTGCTCCAACACCGCTCCCACCCAACACCGCCCTAAACTAAGACGACTGCTCACAGTCCACGCGGTGACAGCTAGCAGGCACCCAGCAGTCCACGCGGCGACAGCTAGCAGACGGCCAGCTATCCACCCGCCGACCGCTCTCGCTTGGACTTTAGATACTGACCGACTGAGCGGCGACGACGCCGACGGCGCGACGACTGCTTGCTGTGAGCGCGCGGACACCGCACCGGCCGCTCATCTACGACGTGCGGCCAGCGAGGCGTCAACTACCGAGCAGTCTGACGGCGGTAAGCTCGCTGACAGCGAGCTGTCTGCTAATTTATGATGCTAATGTAAAATATATCTAAAGAGCAATATTTAAAGCCCATATTTGATTTATACTCTTTTTGCCGGGTGGGAGCAGAGTCGTGTAAGTGTGCTACGACCTTTATAAGGAAGCGTGCGCTGCTGCTCGAGGCAGTCTCTTTCCATCCGTCATTGCGGAACGTCTGACATTTTTGTTTATTTACGTTCGGTTTGAGTTTATACTACAGCGAGGATTATTATGAAGTAGAGTTAAATTCATTATTTCGCTGTTAGTTTAATTCTTTTAAAATACTTTTGCATCAAATATCTTACATATACAAAGGAAACCCTCTGTAAAATAACATGTTTTGTTAATTAAAATATTTTTTACCACAACAAAATAATAACGTAATATTCAATTTTTTATTTAACTAATCCATTGTGTAAGAAATATTTGAACAAATTGCACAATAAAAAGGTTTTACCGCTCAGTCGGGACTTTGGAAAAGCTATTTAACTAGTTTATTGCCAATATGGAAGTAGCAGTCCAAACCGTATTCTCATACTTTTTTACACTTCTCCATTAACTAATTTAATATAACATTAAACAATTCGTAAAATACATCTTTACTTTACAATTCGAAAATAAGAGTAGGTTAAGCGTTTTACTGTTTTTCTTTTTAATTATGTATTTATTTCTAACTTTTGAATCGTCGATCAACGAGTGTTTTCTTACTGGACTTATATAAACGAAACAATCATAGGGTAATAACAATGTTAGAAATTAACGTAATTCAATTTATATTTCAACTGCAAATGAAAGTTTTAACACTACTACATGTTACAGAAATGTTCTCATTAACAGCAACAAGATGCAATTTTAGGTAGATGGTTACATTGTTGTAGAATAAACTTAAACATCTTTGGTCGTAGTTACCTCGAACTTACGAAGTTAACAGTTTCGTTGTTATGACTGAAGGAACTTTGCTTTCGAATAAACAATTTTAACCGTAAATGTATCGCCAACCGTTAGAGTATTACGTTACGTTATAGAATTAATTTGTCATAAACTGGAGTAAGCTGCAAGTCTAGGAAGAAATGAATTGCATTACTGTTGATATACTCGTAATTACGATGAGAATTACGACTTAAATAAATAAAATACAACAATCCCGACTACAAAAACCTGGTGCAATAAACTCACATAGAGAGAAGTAAGAACACGGTGATCTGATGATCTCATGTGATGTTAAATGATGACAATACATGATAATCTGTTACATTAATAACACAAAAAGTTCAAGTAGAACCTAAGTATAAAACAAGAATTTTCACTTGCAAACTTTACTTAACCAAAAACTTTACCGCAGTCCGGTCTCCGCATTTAAACTGTGGTTGTTCTCCTAAAAATTCTTTCAATATTTTCTTCTTCGTATTTAGTACCTAATTTATATATACGAATTAAGTGTTTTATGTAATACGTAAGCTAGTTTTTATTCTTCTAGTTTTAATACCTAACGAATCGCAGGGACACATCTCTCTTTCCTACACATTCCAGACACGTACAAAGCATTTTGTTCCGTCCTTTCTGACGTGCACGTTAGCATTTTTCAAGCTTCACTATTTCTGAAGCAAAACGACAACCAATTTAATGACTAGAATTTAAGATACATTTTCGTAGGTAATTAAAACATTTGACCTGTTTTAATTTAATCCCCATAGACTGTCATATCATTTTCTTACATAACAGTTAATTTTAGTTTAGAAAAAAATCAAGCACTGCTTTTATAATTGCAAACTTCGTTAAAATTCTATTCTTGTATTCAATTTTTAAAGGTAAACGAGACCTTACCGAGTTTAAAAGAGCTCGGAGCGGCTGATAGGAGCTAAGGCTTCCTTCGTCTAATTTATGTCGCTCATTAGCAGCCCGCTTTCATGCAGCACGAGTAATCACTTACACACAACATGCTTTTGATAGACTACATCAAAATTAACACAGTTTCTATTAATTAGTTTAGTAAGATTTTATATTTAGATGCAATATGAATATGTAATAAACAAGATTTAATTATAAATTTGATAAACATGTAAAATATAATATTTTTTATAACACACTAATAAAGAATCACCACCAAAACATCCTCTGGTCCCCTCCTTATTTTTCATAAGTGTATAGGTGTTATTTCTTTTGTGAATTAAATTAAAAACGCTTCTGCATTGAATTTGTAACAATCTCCTTAAACAGATAGAATCATCGGTTACAAACATCTTCAAATTATTAAAGCTGATCGATCTACTCGTGTAATTATAGTTCACAATTTAGTTTAACCAATGAAGTAATAATACGTAATATATTGAACGTGCCTCGTCAGTTGACAGATAATTTCCGGAGCTTTCTAACAGGAAGCTCTTTGTGATAACCTCGAAATTCCTCTAAATACAGCCCAGAAATGTGCCGCTTGATTATAGATTTATATAAATTTATCCAATATTCGGTAAGTGAAATTTAAACTTGTTAAATTTTATCCTTCCTGTTGATGGGATATTTATTTATAACAAAGTGACACGTAAATCAGGTTGTCCATATTTGTATTTGGGGTCACAGGCAAAAAAGATCAGATGAGCTGACCAAGTTAACATTTTATAACATAAATATATTAAGTGTGCTAAAGGAAAGGAATAACCAAAGAATTGACTAACATAGAAAATAGTTTTGATGTAAAGTTGTTGACACATTATTATTTTGAAGGATAATAAAGAAATCGCTACAGATGCAAAGCCCGGAAATGTTAATGAACCGAACGTAATTCTAGATCAATACTTGTTCTCCTCGAGGAGCTCCTACAACACAAATAAAAACCAACAAGCAATCGAGAACATTTGTGAGTTCGCAGCAAACATGTTCCAGCGAATGGAGCCTCATCGAAATGTTTGCTGATGGCGCAATACTTTCTTTTTGAAAATCTTACTTCTACAAATTGGATCATATACATTAAGCTGTTTAAAATGTGTGTGCTAAACAGTGTCTATATTACTCTAAAATATACAGTTAGATACTGTTTAGTTAAACATTTGTTTCAAAGTCAAGGTGAGCATAAAAAAATATGTTACTGCTTCTAATCTGTAAACTGTTTCCGACATAAGTACTTTGTCATTTATTTGTTAAGATCGCAACTCAAAGTCTTGGTATTGTCATATTTTCTTTTATATTATAAGGTGTCAAATGGGCAAGCTGCGAAGCGACCGGTCCCCATTGACACTCACATTTGCAGATTCGTTGCCTACCTGTAGTCGACGGAGGATAGGACGCACAGAAAGAGAATATTTACCCTCCCCCGCAAAATCCACATTTCCTTCCCAATATTACCTTATAAGAAAAGGGGGGGCATCCTAAGTTAGGAGTGAATAGGACTTAGAATAGCGATGTATGAATTGTACTGTTTTAAATAAAAAGGTTAGTTATTTTACTTTTCTAGGAAATATTTATGTGGTTCTTTTTTATATAAGAGAAGGGGGCGGGAACACCAAAGTGATCATCGACGCCCATGGACATCCGCAACACTAGGAGAATTGCAGATGCGTTGCCGGCCTTTAAAAAAGATATACGCTCGCTTCTTGAAGGACCCTAATGCGTACTGGTTTGGAAATACCGCCGAGGACAGACCATTCCACAACGCGGCCGTGCGCGGCAAAAAAATTCGCGAGAACCGCACTGTTGTGGAATGCCAGCCATCCAGATGGTATGGATGGTACCTGGCGGTCTGTCGGGTCGTCCGATGACGAAACTCGGCGGCAGGAATCGTTTCAAACAATGCAGGGAACTGACGTCCCTCAGCAAGGCCAGATTATCAAGCCGATCGGTAAGAACTCGGTCGTTGACGATTCGTCTTTTTATTTTCGCCTAAATGTATTTTAGGACAAGGAGATGTTTTTGAATTGTCATTACAGAAAACGATTAGTGCCGGTATTCTGCGTATGACAGTAATTAATCTGAATGATTAATACCGTTGCCGCGGTAACGCAATTGCTTTGATTGACAGCGACGCTTTTAATGATTGATGGAGATTTTCTCACACTAACCATGGATTCACCAGTTCTGAAATACCTGTACAAGAACATACTACAACGGTATTTGAATGGGAATTTAAAACTAGAATCATGATTTGTTTACTTGTATTTATATTAAATGATCCTCTTGTAAGTTGTCGTCAAAAATTATAAAAAAAAAATCAAAAGACTTATATATTAGATATATTTTTAGTAAATTTCTTTTCACTTAGACTTAAGATGTCTATTTCAAGTTAATGATAAAATACGGAAGCATGAAAATTGCTTTCAAGTAGACTTTTTAATTAGTCGGCTGCCTTTTTTGCTCCGTGCAGAGCTTTGAAGTGTTAAAAGTGCTTCAATCTATTTTTAAATGAAAATTTATTGATGTATTCGATAAACTATTGACCTTTATGATAACAAATCTAATGAACTTTGCCTTTGCTTTTGTATAGTTTTAAAAAGCTTATCTATATTCCAATTATTTTTATATTCTAGTTTGCATAATAAATGTGTACCAGTTCGACATTTTGAATTTACTTTATAAAGAGTAGTAATTTTTGTGTTAGGAAAAATATTTAAAAATAACTGTCCACCGCGACTCCATCCGCGCGGAATAAAAAGAAAACTTAATTAGTAGTTTATGTGTGCTTCCAGACTATGCTCTACATATTTTCCAAATTTCATCAAGATCCGTTAAGCCGTTCCGGAGATACCTTCAAACAAACATCCATCCATCGAAACATTCGCATATATAAAATTACTAAGATATTTATTCGTAGACGTTAGAATCGAATTTATGTTAATGATTACATTTTAATACAACTTCATCAAATCTTTCTTTCGTAGCTTTAATTTGAACGAGCTGAAATTTTAATGAAAATCTAAGGCACGACTGAGGCGGACTTCTGCAAGATAACTAATTGAATTAAAGTTTGTTACTATGATTGAATGATATACTTTGAAACAAAAATTATGTAGATTATTTTTATATTTAAATAATTTGATTTTACATACTTTAGTTACTTGGGAATTTGACATGAGAATAATTCATGTAAATATTAAATCGAATCACTTAAGAAATAAATTACTTTGGGAAAATTATCTAACTACTCTAAATAGTCTGACACCTTGATTTAAATCGGATCAATTTTTATAAAACTAAACGAATACTAAAGAAATCAACACATAAAATGTTGCCTTTAATTTTCGTAACGATTTAGATTTTTTCTCTCATTGAGTCTAAACATAAAGAAATTGCTATTATTTCATAACCATAAAAACTAGAGTAAAGTTTTAATGGTTTTAATTTATTTTCTCTGCTCTTAAAAAAAGGTAAATGAAATATAACCTAGTGTCTTGTTTCTCGATTTCTTTTGACGCTATCACTAATTGCTAACAACTATAAAAATGATTGCCGTGACGACGACGCCCACGGGGAGCTTCGCAAGTGCTAATTATAAAATAAAAGCAGTGCATTCCACTTCCTGAGGCCTGCACTGCGCCAATGAAAATGTTTATTGCAATTTTAAGTGTCGTTTAACAGTGTTCGTAAGATGAATTTAAAGTTTAAAATCGTAAAGTAACGCAACTAGAAATGTTTTAACTGTACAGAGAGAAAAAATAATATTTTATTTCGCCATTCTAAGGTATTAAAAATATTAAAAATTATAAAGTTCAACCTAAGACTACATGGAAGCATACAAATCGAACAACATCTTCAATATCACCCATACTAAAAATAAGGAAGGTCACAATGGATCGCAAAAAAATATAAGGGATAAAATAATACCCTCCTGGGTGTAGGGAATTTTTTATTTTACTTATTAGGGACAACTTAACAGTGGTTAACATCAGCAACAACATCTATTGCACGAAAAGACTGGCTCGCCTGGTGAAATACCACATCCATACTGAATACAGGTTTAAAGTGGAAGTAATTCCGCGTTTCGTCTGATGAGTGTGCTTTCCGGAGGCATATTTTAAGTCCTTTTTACTTCCCACTCCTTCCTTATTAGGTAATGATGGGACGGAGAAGTGGATTTTATAGAGGAGTCATAGGAAGAAGAAATACTCTAAATCCTATGCGTCTCCTCCTCCGTCGATGAGCAGCAGTTACTTCGCCATTTCGGCAAATTCAGGTGACCACTTTTTCTTTGTTCGCTTATTTGCAACCTTAAAATCTGTTAAAAAAACTACGGCTAACGTAAAATTTTAATGAGGTAATTAAAAACTGACGGCTAATTAAAAGTTGTCACAGATAGCTAGAACCAGAATATGTTGAAATTTACTCCTTACTGTTTTATTCATATTAAATTAGTACCATGAATGATGAATGAGAATGATTCACCATTTAAAACAATATATCGTAGGCGTAGTATCGACAAATTTCTAATAAGTTGCTAGAAAAATACTAGTCATCTCTACCGTTGGAACACATCAGTCATTACTCATAAAAAATAAAGTTGATTTTTGTTAGTATTTAAAAGTAGTAAATGTTTTAATTACTGAATTTTTAAAACTAAACAGAGGAAAAAAGAGTACTTCCTGTCAATTTCGGTAGAGTTTCCAAACTTTTAAATTTATTAGTATTTTTTCATATAGGTATACTTCGATGTGTTCATAAACTAGTCGATAAAATTATTTATGTAATAAACCGTGCCAGATCCATTAGAAAACCTTTAAGAGTGACTTTGAGTATTTTGAAAAGGAGCATCAATCATGATAGCTGAGAGCATACCGAAGATTTACATCGTCTGAGTAACAATGAGCCAATTGATGACAAATTTGCATCCCGTTCAGTTCCTCTTTATTATACTGTGGTCCTACATCTTTGTCAATCTTAGATTATAGATGAAATTAATTAGAAAACTTAATATGTCTTTTATAATTACAAACAAAAGAATATACATCGTTTTTCTGTTAACTCCAAGTCTTTATCAACACCCAAGGATATTAAGGTGCATTATCTGAGTATAATATATCTGAATGCATTATAACTTATGTAGATTCTTTTAATTATTAATAAATGGAAAATAAAACAGCACGAAATATTGATTGCTCAATCAAGAATTAACGACTGAAGAAAAATGGAGCAAATGATCCAGCAAAAACAAGGATAAAACGTTAAAACAAAAAGTGCAAATCATCCTTACGAGGTAGTGCTAACGACTGCGAATGGCGCCGCTGAATGGAAAGCCTCTCTGTCAAACAATGACGACAAATGGATTAAGCAAAAACATTTAAATTCCCGCCAAAACTCCCTACGTAGTTGAAAAATATTTGGCCTTACAAACTTGTACAATAGAAAAATATATAAGAGAACTTAAGAGAACTTTGAGGGTGTTACATCATAAGTAGTTTAAAAATAAAGCTTTTTTTATAAAATAAGTATGAAAATTACACACATAAAATGTTTAAACGAGAAACACTAGCTGTAACGTTAAACATCAAAGATGCTTTATGGTTTGCCTTTATTATGGTCCAAAACAGGAGACGTCGAATTTGAGATCCAAAGGTCATGCATTTGCGATTAGCGCTAAATGTAATTATAATAAATAGCTTCTAATTCGATATAATTACATTAAATAGCTTTATCCTGATGGTTTCAATAACTTGCTTCACTTTGACCCTTCAACTTCAAACTTTTGAGAACAGTTTGTCGGACCGTCGTCGATGAGAACTGTGAAACCGGTAGTTAGATCTCTCGAGATCAATTCCCCTGTTCAAATAGATTTAATTAGTTTGCTCAATTTACATTTAAAACTTATAATAATGATCACGTTATAATTGATCTATTGGCTTTCGTATCACCTGCAACTAAGAATATGATTTAAGCAAAATGGAAATAAATTCATAAAGCGTGCCTCGCAATAAAGTTTAAGAATTATGCTTAAGAATTATTAGGTACGGCAAGAATTAAAAATTAGAATTTTAAAATGTGATTTTTTTATTTATTTTATAGGGACTTTGATTATTATAAACATGCCAGTTCCATAGCAAACTACAGCAATAGGTACAAGAAAATAAAATAAAAAAATACAAATAATAATAAAGAGAGAATGTATTTACCAATTTTATAAGGACTTTAAGACCATGCTGCGTCTGCTAGGTCCGATAGTGGTTGGGCCAAAATAGACAGAACTCCGCCAACATTGTGCCTCGACAAATTGTGCTTTTTAAATAATTTTCTTCTCCCCTCTTCGTTCTTGACACACTCAGCAAGCATAAATACGTAATTTTTTATCCAAATGTGGGATCGAGAGGGGTTCCTATCAATTTTTAGCTCTATGCGAATTATTATAGCTTCACCCCTTAATTTATTCGCTTATTAAATAACTTACTAAAGTATCTCCGGAACAGGTCAACGGATCTTGATGAAATTATGCACAGATGTAGAACATAGTCTGGAAGAACACATAGACTATTTATAACGTTTTTTTTAAATTCTACGCGGACAGAGTCGCGGGCGACAGCTAGTTTTGACATAAATAAAAACAAACGATTTGATGCAACAACTGAGTGACTTTTTTTGTATTTGATTAACAAACAGCCTTTCACATCTTGAGCTATTGCAAAACCGGATAAAACAAAGTGATCAAACACAAAACAATGTAAGCTTAATAATTGTTTTTACTTCGTTAAGCGAACTAAAATTAATCCAAAGAACATTTACTTTTTGCGAAAAGAAAAATATTTATTGCGTGGCAAGACTGTTTATACAACAAAGTAAAGGCAATTTGAATCTTATTTCAAAAGTGTTACAGTACATTTTGTCTTGTACTAGTTTACAGGGTGGCATAACCTTTTTTCTTTTAAATTGTAATAGAGGTTGTGTTATGCTCGCATATGAAACTCAATTTCCTACACCTGTGTGACGGACGTATTTTATTGTCCGAGTGCTCGGACTTCCTTCTGATTTACTTTACTTTTATGCCCTGTCTTAAGATTATTTTATACCTTTTGCAGTTATTTTTGTCTGATTTTAGTATTTTATATTTTTACTGAGGACACTTCAATCATTAAAACGATTCATTACGACGCATCAACTTGCATTTAAAGGTAGGTTTCAAACTTACGATAGTTCTTTCAAATAGTTGTCATTAAAATTGAAAATCATGAATTTGTCATTAAAAATCATATTGAAATAATTATACATTTTCATTTAAAAGAAAAAGATTAAAAAAAATCCTTCCTTCCGAAAGTTAATTAATACACCTTAATATTGCCTGCCTGAATATTGATGGATCGATGGATGTTTTAAGGATGGATGTTTTAAGATATCTGCGGAACGGCTCAACGGATCTTAAGAAAATTTAGTACAGACGTAGGACATGAGGTTTTTTTTAATTAGCGCGGACGAAGTCGCAGGTGACAGCTACTTTAGAATAAACACTAATAATGATGATTAAAAGTTGGATCAAATATAAAATTGAATAAGATGTGGTTTGTATTCACGCTCGAGAGAAACTTTAGAACTCTAAAACTTGGAAAACACACTAACGAGTCGCCAACTCGTGAAGAATAAAGTTTATTGTAAAAATTTGATTTAAGTCAACGACATCAACTGTACGATGCATTTTTCAATATGTTATGATACTATTCCTATTATAACTTTTAAGATCCATTTCTGGTTCCTGAAAATGATTTCACCCAAAAAACAAAACTGATATTTGTAAAATTTCTTGGATTATAACATTATTCACGACACAATTGTCCCTTCTCCATCCATATATGTTTTTAACTTTCAACAATTTATGTACGGGTTAAAGTCTATCCAACTTTAGGGTTTGTGGGTGATGGTTATACATGTGTAAAGTACAATTAATTAACAATGTTTTCTTTATTGTTATTATTATCTTTCTACCATAAAGTTCTATGGTTCCACGTTCCAGAGATATTTCTGATATTTATATTAAAACGATTTTATATATTACATTTATATTATTACTTACATGGAATTAAAAACATGTTAAAACAAAAAAATATGTTGCAATTTATAAAACAAATAATTCCACAAGAATTTCCATATGTTTTGAGTCAACTGAAAAGGCTTTGTCGACTGTAAAAAGCAAATATGGAACACAAAGTTGAATAGTAGCGTTTCGCAATTTTAAGTTGATGCGACGTTTATTTTGGCAACGACAAAACGTAACTTTCTGTTCGAAATGATATTGTAACCTAGTTCTACCAAAAATTACTTTGTTTTGTTTGTTGTAGTGATCTTTTGTTGCTAAACTGAGATGAAAATAAAACTTAATTTAATTTAGTTTTAAAAATTTTAACAATTCAATAAAAAACTTTAAAACAAAGTTTATACAATAAAACATAATATTCCTCTGACACCTGTCGATACGAAATGAATGAAACTTAAAATCAACATCCAACCTTAAAAAAAGAACATTTTTACAAGAGGGCGAATAAATTTGTCCTTTGAAATCAAATTCAGTAGAATAAATAAATGTTTGCACCTTTTAGACATAAACACGAATTACGAAATTGTTTGTATTCAGACCTCCAATGTCAATACCGTCCCCTGTAATTATTTGTACGATTTATTTAGAATTCGAAATTCAATTTTTCCCATGACAAATTGCGAGTCCATTTTTTCTGTTTTTTTTCTTTAATGCTCAATCCCTATTATATGTAGATTTAGTGTAACTTATTATCTAATACGCTTTATTGTACAACGTAACTACAAATACAATAATTATACGATAAAAAAAAATTACACAAAATTGTTATAAAGTTGCATAATATACTGGTGATTCACGCCTCACAAAATTAAAAGTAAACCACAGCTGAAGTTAAAGACAAAGACAAAAATGTCGAAATAAGAATTCGATAAATCTGTAAATTCAAAGTATATCGGAATTGCAAAGCAATGCGTGGGTATGTACGATATACAAGCAGAGTTCCCAGCTGCAAAGCAGATGTAAGACGACGATAACACATGCAATGTTTACTAGGTAAAGGTTCATTCAGCCGCCGCGTGCATACTGATACTGAGACAGCGCTATTTGTATCCGCAAGTTTCCACTACCTAAACTCGTAACAAAACATATCGACCATCCTACTTATTCGCGACAAAAAATCTGAGATAGCACTTATACTTTGCAACTTTGATTATTTCATTTCGAATGAAAATGAAAATGAAAAATGAAAATCTTTATTATTGCACACTAAGTTTACAATAGGCAACATTGAAGCCTTGGCTCCTTAACTAGTGAAAACTGTATTTAAGGAGCGTAAGAATATAAGTACATCGTTTATTTTTTTATATGTATTAAATAATTTGAGAAAAAATTAAAACAAGATTATTTAAACAAATTAGATAACTAACAAATAACAGATCTTTTCATTCAAAAACAAGCACAACAATTTTAAAATTGCAATATTTATTGATCAGGACTTAAATCAAAATTTTCTTTAAAACGTTTTTTTATTTTACAACTGTAAAAAAAGTTAAATTTAATACTCTGTCTTGATGGAAAGCATAGTTATCATTGGTTTACAATTCACATTTATTGTACACATTCGGTGAACAGGTGTATAAGATTAGATAATAGTCAATACACCAAGATTACCTTAACCCTAATAAATAGGTATGCTTTGTATCCTTGCCGTTTGAGAATAATTTATATTCTCTGCCGTCTGCAAAGATATCATTCCTGAATACATTTCATATCGTATTTATTTGAGTTATCGATTCTTAAATTTTAAGAACTATTAAGTATTTTACAGTAAGCTTTAACAGGCCACATTGTACTCATAAAATAATTATATAAACTTGTTTGTAATAAAACAGTAAATAAAAGAAAAAAGAATTACACGAGAAATATATTTTTAAGATTTATTATTGATCTGTCACCCAAAAGTGCCTAAATATCCCATTCAGGCTTATGGGTTTTAACATTTATTGGTGTCGAAATGGAACGGACATTAATAAAAAACAATTACTTTTGTTGTTGTTAATTAATTTAAAATATTCTATTTGTCTCTTAAACTACCAAACCGATTTTAATGATTCTTTCACAAAAGGGACATAAAAGTAACAAAGGTAAGTTTTAATTATGTATTACATCATATTCAAATTGATCATCGCAAAGAGTAGCACGAACTATTCTTATTTAATATTCTCATGCGGTTATATCAAATAAATTGTTCAAATAATAATTACGTGGCGCGTGTTGACAACAGAAATTGGTACACAAATATTAATTCAGCATCCAATGCTTTACATTTATAATTAAAACATCGATTAGCGAAATGTCAATAGTCTTTTGTTTGCTAAATTTTTATTTATTCGAAAACATTATTAAACACATCCAATGCTCATTGAATTTTTTATCTTATATTTTATTAGTTCGCACCTTTTACTTAATTTGCAAATCGTAGGTTGCTAAGTAAAATGTAGCGTCGGTTAATTGCTAAAAACTTCTTACAGGTAAAAGATTTTTTAAACAGTTTCAGTAGTTGTAAAGTTCACTCAGTAGCATATTAATTTAAAACAGGCCAACAATCAAAACTTTTTTTCACTATAGGCTGTCTCCCGCGATTTCGTACATAATCCAATTCCAGATAGTGTTCTGCAGATTTCATCCATCCATCTAAACTTTCCGCATTATAAATATTGAAAAGATATAAAGTCAGCTTAGTGAAACTTTAGAAATATTGATAGTAGAGTACCAGGGGAGCATAAGTGCTAAAGATGTTCCCGGCTGGCAGCTGATCTTAAAGCGGGTAAATATTGCATGCGCTATCGTCGCGAGCACCTGCCTCGCGCAGGCGCCTCACAAAGGCATCCACATTCCGCGTAAGCCTCTTACCAAGCCACGTAAACAAGTCTGTCTTCCGAAATCCCAATATTAATATTACTTTAGTCGCATCTAAGCAATATTTTTATATGCATATAGTTGCTAGCCTTTGATTCTGAAAGTAGTAATTTAAAAGTATGGAATCTGTTTATTATTTTCGTTAAAAATATAATACAAAATATATTGCTATATTTTTATTGAGAAATATCATCATACTGTCTTACTATTTCTTCTTAATTCTGCGCGGACGGAGTCGTGGTTTCAAAATAAGTTATTGATAAGCAAAACGTATTGTTAATATACAATATGTTGGCACCACTGCTGCGGTTAGCAATATGGAAGTATTATCATCCAGTCAATATCCATGTTCGATTTATACCAATTATTATACAACATTTATTAACAATGTGTATCAAGCGGCAAGACTTTTTTCCATAATTGCATAAAATCATAATAAAGAAATATAAAATCTCCGTTTGAAAATCTCCATTCTTTTTAAAAGAGGGCAAAATGAATGATATTATCATTATCTGGGCGTCGGAAAGACGTCCCGTATTATCTTTATTAAGGTAGCGAAGGCAAAAGTTAATTTACAAATTGTCTGTCAGTGCCGACAAATTGTAATTAAAAAAAAGGGAATGAGATTGAAAATTAATCAGACCGTAATAATTTGAAAAACCTGTTAATTTAAGCTCTTACGAATACTCCGACCCTTCGGCCTTCAATTAAAAGTAAAAAAAGAAAGAAGAAAATATCGTACAATTTTAATAATTCTGTAGTTCGCCTATTAATTCCACGACATATATAAAAGTAGATACTAAATAATGATGGTTAATAACATAAGGATTAATGAAAAAAGAACCCAAATTAACACTCCGAGGAAGAGTATAAATCAAATGATACCAGCTTGGCAAAATCAATTTAGCTGTTTAGACTAGGGTTTACATTAGAATGGCCAAACTTACATACGAAAATGCATATAGACCAACAAGGATACTGGACCAGGTGGGCATAAGTCGTACTATAGTCAAACAAGGATATCTGAACCGGTGAGAGGCGCTGCTATCACAATTGGTTCTGTCAGAATACATATAAACCTACTTAGAAAATGACATAAAAGTAGAAAAAAAACACGACGACTACAGTACAAAAGGATCTTGTGATAATTTTTTCCTTTAATTAGGGGGCGCTAAAGAGCTTTCATAATTTGACTTATATACCGGTTCAGATAGCGCTGTCAGTCTATAAAATAAATTAATTCTAAGATTATTGTTGTCGAAATTAATTAAACGTACCGAAAATGTGTTCTCTCTTTCTATCTAAACGGTTTCATTAATTTCTATTCTTAGATTTTACCCAAACATACAAGATGTGATGCGCGTGTACTCGTATATACCTCACTAATCTTGACTTAATCCCTCTTTCATTATAACGAAGCGTTGATATGCGTACGATGATGGTATGATGAGTTCTTTTATGAAAATTTAATTACAAAATGTAATTTAAGTAACATTTCAATGAATACATTATTTTAATCAGAGATCATGAAAAACGAGCATGAACATTTCAAGGGTACGACAATAATTTGAAATCTAAAATTAAGAGTCGTTTAAGTTTCTTCAAAGAAACAGAATATCAAAATTATTTTTAGTGAGACAATTCTGTTACAAAAAAAATATTATTATCACACGATTATTATTTATTTCATCTTATTACATAGAATATAAATACGTACTAAAAACGCATTGAAAGATTTCATAGTCTATTTTTTAAAAAGCAGCTAAAGTAGAGGAACTAGCAAACCATCTCAGACGGTCGTCTGGTGTCAGGCGGCGAGGCGGGCGCGGCGCTACAATAGCTCTGTTCCCTTTCTTTGTCTGCGATCACTCCGCACCCATTATTCATTTCACCCAACATCACGCTTTCCACAAAAGCCGTTCAACGAAGTGAAAAGATCTTACCATTTGCGAATTAATTATAACTTATAAACTTAATAGAGCTTAGAATTTTCTAATATTTTAGGTTATAATTATGTAATAGAACAAGATGGTGTATAGTATTTTCATTTAGAAAACATAAAATATTATAAGAGTAACCTTTATTGCAATGTCCTACTAAACAATTCATCGTGTAATAATTGACATGTTGTCTATAAACCCATTTTGCTTGTTTCCATATTAAATGCAACGAACCAGCGCTCTCCAAGTATATAATATTCAAAGCCAAAAGTGGTTGGGAATAGCAAAGCACAATGGACGTCCAAATATTGTCAGGGGAGCAATCATTTTCCTATTAATAATACATTGAGTTTCCAAGTTTATAGACAATTTACTATTACCATTAATCAACGGAGAAGGGGACGCACAGAAAGAGGATATTTCCTCTTCCGCCAAATCCACTTCCCCTTCCCATCTTTTCCTAATAAGAAAAGGGTGGGAAGGGAAAGAGGACTAAAATTAGGCCTCCGGCACCACACTAGTCTACTAGTCAGATTACATATAATCTAGTACTTAAGTATAACTAAATTGTATTTATTATAAAGTGAAACACAACTACACTATTAGTGGTACAATGCTAGGTTAATAGTACACATCTAAGATATTTGCATCGTGAATTAATGTCGTGTTACAACACCGTACGATCATTAGCTGTATGAGTTACGATTATAGTCCATGGACTAAGCAAATACCCTAATTAATAAGCTTGCCTAGAAACCGGAAAGCCACCAGAGTAATTATTTATAAGGTTTATTGTTTAAATAACTACACTTTGCAAACTGTCTATACTATATAAAAAATTGATAAAAAAAAAACAACTGGACTATCATATTATGACAACCAGTAGTATAAATGTATAATGATACGTTTACCATCAAAATCAGACAAACTATTAAACCTAGAAGACACCGTAATAGAACGGACAAGTAAACACACGAATTTTAAATCCCTTTTCATTGAATCTGATTATGATAAAATCTTGTAGAAAACTTTGAATATCTTCGTCCATTACATTTCCTTTTGATCAATAATATGTATTGTATACTTTATTTCAATAATGTACTTTCAACATATTTTTTTATTCTTAGATAAGGGAGGCAAATGGACAACGGGAACACCGTGTTCCTAGTTCTGTTTTAAACTTTACAAAAGTCAATAACTTTTCGTTTGAGTTTCAACTATAGTCAAGTGAGACACTTAAGCTTGAGGTGGTTGCAGTACAAATTGTTCTCAGTACACCAGTTCACTTGATAACTTCGTACAAACTAGACCAGTGAGAAGGTGAATTCTACTATTCTTGTTTTCTTTAAGTTTATATGAGCATTTCCAATTCAAAACAATTGAAAAATACTGATCCTTAACACGTTCTGTTCAACCACCGACTTGTTATTGAAATTCTTACAGCTTACTACGAGTACTACGGGTGCTACGAGTACTACGAGTACTACGAGTACTACTAGTACTACGAGTACTACTAGTACTACGAGTACTACGAATACTACGGGTACTACGAGTACTACGGGTACTACGAGTACTACGAAATGCGTATTTTTAATATATAAATATAACTTACTTTATAAATCTTTTTAGCCATAGAATCGGGTAAATTAAACGTTTTACTAACACTACTAGGATATACGAGTAGAAGCTTGTAAATAAATTAGTAACCCAGTCAATTATTAACAGGACATTAAGAGTTCCCCGGAGAATGTTTGAACGTTAACTATGCTTTGTACAGCACTACTGTTTCCCTCGAACAACAGATATTTAGTAGTATGGGAATTTATAATTTTTTTTTTTTTTTCACACAAAAAAATCAATACTTTTATTTTACAATAATATGTATAATACATATGTACATGTTACACATGAGGACGAGGATCACATAAACAATAAAGTAATGAGATTGAATTTGGATGGCTACAAAGGAAAACCAAAGAAAGTATGGATGGATTGTGTGAAGGAGGATATGCGTAAGAATGGGGTGAATTCAGATATGACGGCTGATAGAGATGTATTGAGGAGTAGTAAATACTGTGCCTATCCTCCATAGGGATAAGGACAGGTTGATGATGATATGTACGTGTAACTTAAAACTAGTGATGCAACGGAAGTGTCTTACCGGAACCAGAAACGGAAACAGATGTCAAAAATAAATTTTAGCAGAAACGGAAACGGAAACGGATGCGGAAACAGAAGTGTAAATAATAATAAAAAACATATTTACAAAAATATTTTTTTCGGTAAAAACAGTTTGTATTCGTTTTTAATTTATTAAGGCATTGGATATCGGTGTCCTTTAGCCTTCAATGTATGTATTTTTACTGCGCTGCAATAAGTTAAAATACGCGTTTTTTTAATTTATTTTCAGGAAACAAAATTACACTATTTACAAGTTAAAGTTCGCCAAACCACTCGTGTTGACAAACGACAAAATATTTCTAACTATATAATGATGATGATATATTACATGGTTATCACTTATTCAAAAGTACATTTAATAACTCGTAAGTATGAAATAGTCACATTTTGCCAGTTGTCAAATTTTATATGGACAACAACTAGACAGTTTACTCCAGCAAGATAAACTGATTGTTTCAAACAGCAGCAGAAAATATTACGCGCTTAAATTCACAAAATAGTACGTAAACAAACAAATGCGACAAGTGCCGAAAGGCCGCGCACGGACTGCCCGTCTCGCGCCGCGCATTTGGATCTCTCAGCCGTCGTAAAGTTCCGTTTTATCTCCGTTATAAAAGTTGCGGAAACAGAAGCAGAAACGGATGTTGAAAAGCACGCGGAAATTCCGCACTTGCGGAAACGGAAACAGACATCCGTTGCATCACTACTTAAAACCTATGTCTCTCATCTGTACGAAGACGAAAACAAAATCGCAAATATATGGTATATGCAATAACAATTTTCTAAACAACACAAACTTACATTCCATTCATTAAAGAATGTTTCTACAAAATCATATTATTAACTGATTTTTTCTCCAGAGAACTGGATTTGTATGAATTCATAGTATGTTCAAGTAACAAGAGACTTACTAAATATCAATGTTTCGGTCTTAGATGAAAAAGCATTAATTCAAAATCTTTGCTATCAGGCGGCATCGGACGTTATATCTACGTAGTATAAACTACAAGCTTAACTAATTGAATAGCTCCGGTTTGTACATATCAATAAGTGCAGCCATGTGTGCAGTTATAAGACCGTGATAATATATATTACACTAGCACTTCATCCCAGGTTCGCTCTAGTATGTAACATATAAGTAAAAGTTCTACTGGTTCTCTTCGCGTGACCTTAGGGTGAAGTGTTTCGCGGGTGTGTACACGGGTTTGTTATCAACTCTAGTGTGATCTACTATACTCTAAACGGTGGTACTAATTTAAACTTTATTCAAGTTAGTTCTTAAATAATTAAAGTCAATCGTTTTGAAAAAGACACATCTTTCCTTCGTTCTTATGTACATGAATTTAATATAGATACTTGATTTGGCTTTACTTGATGTTTTCCTTTTAATATGTAACTTTTATTTCATATTTAATATCACCAGATGTTCCCGTGGCGCAAAATTAAAGAAGCAATATGGCTTCGCGGTATAGGAGAATAGGTTTAATCATTATGCAATACTAATCTTGACATATTGTAGAACGTTAGGGAAAAGCTTATGTCCCACAGATAACAGTGTTTTCTTTTTTTTGACATTGGCATTACAATGCGTGCCAAATTCAACCAGTAACAAATTTAAAGACCAAACACAAAATAAATTTTCTCTCTTACGTTCATCCCCTAGTTCATAACAAAACAATTGGGTTGAAATTGACGCTCCCCTTAATGCTCGCTTAAATCCTTATTACAACATTTTCACTTTGTATTGTAAGGCAACAGCTGCTTTCATCAATTGACAAAAATTGTCTTTGATAAGATCTTCGTAAAACGAATTATGTACATAATTTTTTTGAAGTGCTTTATTGAAATTGCTTTTCGTATACAATATTGGTTAACACACAGAGTATCTACATAAATCTACATAAATTAATTTTCTACTTTTTAAATGTGTTTTAAAATGCATAATATTGATTATTTTATTCGATTACACGACATAAAATACTAAACAAGATTTGATTCCTAGAAAAATTCAAAATTTTAAAGAAACGTTAATTAAAAGCAGGTAAAGACTTTAATATTAGATTTGGTCTTAATTACTTATTACCCAACCGATTTTACAATCCTTTTTCTGAAAAAATAAAATGAATAAATCCGTATATTTTTAGATCCATCGATGCTTTTAACGGATTAAATATGGCCGAAAAAAAGGCCTTGCAAAATGACTACATATTTTATTAGCTGTAAATTATTGGCCATCTTTAAATGCCGCTAATTTTTTATATGAGGCGAATAACATCGGAAACTGTCCCAGGACTATCTTATCACTGAGCATTTATCAAGGATAGAGGAAGAAGTCCATAAAGGAAAGATAGGAAGGAGATGGGATCTACCCTAACCTTTTACGAGGATAAAGACGAAATAAACAATGTAATCAAATTCAGAAGAGCTATGTAATGACGACAGTTTTTTTTTTTAAATCGGTTTCTTCAACCGATTTAAAAAAAAAACTATACTTTGTTAATACAGATTTATACATAAACAAGTGAGATGAGATGATGTGAGGACTAATTTTAGTCCATGTTCCCTTCCCACCTTTTTCTTATAAGAAAATGATGGGACGGGGAAGTGGGTTTGGCAGAGGAGGGGACGCATATGAAGGGGAAATATCTTCTTTATGTTCGTTTCTTCTTCCGTTTTTAAAGGCAACACATCTGCAATTACAGTTGTCTATGGGCAGCGGTTGTTTTGCTATTTCGGCCAATTCAGGTGACCGCTTACTTGCTTACCACCAGATATAAAAAAAGAATAATCAAACAATAGACTAGAAATATTTGGGTTGTGATAAGTGATTAGATTAGAGATGTTTTATGAGCTGTGTGTGAGATGTATATAAGTATTTTGTAAACTAGAGCTTGGCTACAACACCTATAAAAGTGGGGATTTGGTAGATCAAGATACACATTTACTTAGTGTATATTAGATCAACAAAAAACACATGTATTGGACATATGAAATAAATATTCAAATACAGTTAAAATAATATTAAATAACAACCCTGACTACAGCAGTTAGTGTGTTTTGTTAATACTTATTTTATTAATCGATTAAAGAGAGAGAGAGAAGAGAATTGAAGTTTTAGAGAAATAAAAAGTCTCAAGTGAACATGTGCAGAAGCGCTGCTGCCATTACTTATTCACATAACGACACGTGCCGCGCATTTAGTATGCCGATGCAACGTCGGTTATTAACTGTGTTGGCTTCAGTTTTTATTTTCGCAAAGTTACTGCGCTTATGTTGAGTTATTTCTTATTACGTATGCATCGCTAGATATGTTTATATTTAATTCAAGCGAACTTTGCTTTTAAAATCTCAAGTAGGTAACTGAAAAAAAAAAATCGTCCATAAAAAAATTAAACTTTAAACGGTTTTTTTTATAAATGTAACATTGTATTGTCATCAGAACTAAAGATGTGCCAAATTTTATATCAATTTATCAACGGAACAAACGTAGCAAGTTAAATTAAACGATTTTTATAAATATCGCTGTTTTAAAAGATAATAACG
This sequence comes from Papilio machaon, assembly GCF_912999745.1. Taxonomy (NCBI): domain Eukaryota; kingdom Metazoa; phylum Arthropoda; class Insecta; order Lepidoptera; family Papilionidae; genus Papilio; species Papilio machaon. Next base: position 4,488,186 of record NC_060002.1, read on the forward strand.
AGAGGGAAGACAAAAATATTCATATATAATATATTGTTGTTCGTTGTGTGTTTGTAACAGGGGCGCGGCCGATCTTAAGGAAATTTAATTTGGTCCGTTCATTAGCGCCTCGTTTCTATTCAGTGGTCGATGTACGCTCGAATATATGTAATTTCCTCTGGACTTCGGTCTATTGTATCACGTATTCATTTGCAATACGGTCAGTGTACGCCAATGTTAATTATAAAGTCTTATACACAATACGTTTTCAAAATAAATTGAGGATTAATATTTATCAGGTTTAAAATCTCCTTAAACTATGTCAAAACAACGTGCGTATAGTATGGCCAAGTCCAGACAGTAATGAGCTCACAATAATTAGCTAAGATTCCTTTAAAAAGACGTTGTTGCCAATGAAATGAAAATGAAAATGAAAAATACTTTATTGACATCCAAAAATACAGTGAATTATCCAGGATCCTCGCACTAGGCGCAGCCTGTATAGCGAGGACCCAGCTCAGTGACTTAACAAGAAACATCGTTATATGGGCATTAAACAATATTAGAATAGATAGGAGTTAAGTAAAGTAAGTACTAAGTAAGTAAGCACAAGAAAACAAAAAATATGTATGATAACTTAGAGATCAAGTAAATCGATGTACATAAATCGATAAATGATCAACAAATCAAAATGATATGATACCTTTATTATTATTTTAACATTGTTGAAATTAAACGAACTCCTCGTGTCTGAAATTTGTTAAAATGTAAAATCGTAAAATGTACAGAGCGGTCGAAGTTTTAATGAGAGAAAAGTTTCTATCATTCCCTTACAATTTTAAACGTCATAAAAAATTAAATTCACCGGATTGTCATCAAAATTAAATCAATTTATTTACATTATTATTGCTCATTATTTTAAGATCTAAGGTTTAATCAAGTGGTTATAATTTCTGGTTGGGTTAGTTTTGACGTGGGTTACATTCTTTGCAATTCGAATAGTTCCTTATGTTTTTATTTGGTTTGTTATGTTTTTTATATAATGTTGTTGTTATTTACATCTATATTAAAAACAGTATTTTCATAACTAACACGATTTCACTATGTAACTTTTGCAAACAAGAAATAAATAATTATATTTAGAAATGTATCATGTTGAATTTTTAAAATCAGAAATGACATACACTTTAAACTTGTATTCATAACGCGACTGAGTGGACATATGAAAGACAGCGAATATATAATAACCTTGCGACTTGTCCTGTCCACGCTTGCCTTGCCAGACTAATGAGGTGTCGGGTCACCGTGCTTTAAGTAACCTCCTTAACCCTTCTCCACATTCTGACTAACAAAATATATATATATTACATTCAATTTTGCCTTTTTAATGATCTTCATCTCCCTGGCTTTATCCTACTCACATGGGGTCGGCGCACAAGGTTATAAACCTTAAAGATATACGCCTTTATAAGCCTTTTTAATAATATGCATATAATATTTGCTATATTAAACATTAAATTAAAGGAAAATTCGTTGGATATTAAATTTGTATTTACTACCTCAAGAGTCAACATATCAATCAACAATGTTATGACATGCGCACATTACCAAAATTTATATTTCGGAATAAACGTTTTTTCTCTTATATGAGTATAACAAATTCAAACTGTCCTAATACTAGTATGTTTATATTTAGTTGTATTTATTCACGTGAATAAAACTGACAAGAGGACTTAGGTAACCGTGCAGTGGACAGCTTAAACGAACAAGTCAGATGCGAGGCGGCGATAACACATGCGATGTTTGCCGGAGGAAGCGTTATCCACTGCCCATCTTGACAATGTCTCACGAATATCCTACACTATTCATACGCCTCTAACATACAGCTGTGAAAGTAGACCGGAATCGAAACGAAACATTGATGGCCAGCGAATTGTACTCTCGTACATTTGGGATTGATAAAAATAAAACAAAAAACAGATGAAACGCGAACTTTATATAAATACGTACTTAATTTAAAAAGAATCTGTTCGTGTTAAAATATAGGTACTAACTCTCGTAGATTATCTTTGTTATATTAGGTTATTTTATCGTTTGAAGATACTGAAATGCTTTCCATCGTATTTGAGATAAGATAGAGCTAATATAATAATGAGAAGAGTAACAAGATTTGATAAATTTATTATTATTGTTTTCGTTCATTTCGAAGTGTCCGTTTTCGATTTGCTGGCCGCAAGCTGGCAGTGAATACAAATGAAGAGGTCACCCGAACGACTTCGCAACACAATCTGCTCTAAGAAATCCAATGAAAACTTTTTATTGAGACCTCATTTCAGAATTAGAACGTTACGTTTTATCTTCTTTGGTAATTAAAATCGAAGAAAAGGGAAATGTGATGGAAAATACTTCTGGTATGGTAAACGATTTTTTTACTACGATTTGAATTGTTGAACACTCTGTATTTCTTTTACACTTCATAATAGTAAAAAAAAAAACAAAAGTTTAATTCTATATTTTGATAAAATGTCAGTATATTCTCTATCCTTACGGATATATGACATTTTTCTAGGAAATTGCAGTAGGTAGAGGTTGAGTGATTTGGGATTACGGAATTCAATTTGCCACTTCTTTGTGACAAACGGATTTTATCCTTTCTGTATTTCCGATTCCGCGTGATTTACCTTCATTCTTTCTATAACTGTTCTAGACAATTTTATATTTACTACATTTAAAAATTTCGTAACTCATTTTCACTAAAAGACAACCTTTTTTTATAACTATAATTGATTCTTATTTCATTTCATTTAGTCATAATACAACACATTTTCGTATTGTTTAATGCTATTTATCCCACGTACTCATTTCACTACTACGTTGTTTAATTTTAATATTACGTCGTAAAAAAGAAAAAAAACAATTACTCCACATTTACACTAAACACGGGACATTAAACATGTCGACGTACAAAATAGCGTGAGTTAAATCACGCAGAAGTCTGAATATAAAGAAGGAAAAGGGGCACAAAATTGAATTTCATGAGAGCAAATTATACTTACTTCGTATTACCATTTTACAGATAAATGTGACTTGCGAACTTTGTGGGCCATAGATTGCAATCACCAGCTGTTATTAAATCGTATTTAATTTGATTCTTAATAAATTCAGTGACATGTAAGAGAGGTTTTGATTAGTGATGCAACGGATGTCTGTTTCCGTTTCCGCAAGTGCGGAAGTTCCGCGTGCTTTTCAACATCCGTTTCCGCTTCTGTTTCCGCAACTTTTATAACGGAGATAAAACGGAACTTTACGACGGCTGAGAGATCCAAATGCGCGGCGCGAGTCGCGCAGTCCGTGCGCGGCCTTTAGGCACTTGTCGCATTTGTTTGTTTACGTACTTTTTCGTGAATTTAAGCGCGTAATATTAGGTTCTTACATATGAAATTGGCGTTTTTCGTACTGGCCACTTTAATCACGAATTTCTTCTCTTTGGTAAGGAATTCCAAATTCAAATTTGTACAGCTATAGACTCGTGTATTTGTGGTTCGATGACCGTCATTCATTTGTTTTTTATCTTCTGTTTTTTTCTGTTTGCGTCACTCATTTTACAAAATGGAAAACTTAAAATATCGCATTATTTACGAGTACGAGTTCCGCCGTGGCACTAGTGCTGCGGAAACGACTCGAAGGGTGAATGATGTGTATGGCGGTCGTGTTGCAAAAGAAAACACAGTTCGTTTTTGATTCCAACGTTTTCGTTCTGGAAATTTCGATCTGCAGAACAAACCCCGTGGACGGCCTGAGACTCAAGTTGATAATGAAGAGTTGAAGGCTATTGTGGAAGCGGATCCATCGCAAACCACGTCCGAGTTAGCTGCAGGCTGCGATGTTAGTGATAAAACTGTTTTAATTCACTTGAAGCAAATTGGGAAGATTAAAAAGCTTGAAAGGTGGGTACCTCACGAATTGACTGAAGCAAACCGGCAAACGCGCGTCGACTGTTGCGTTACATTACTAAACCGGCACAATAATGAAGATATTTTAAACCGAATCATTACCTGTGATGAAAAATGGGTTCTTTACGATAATCGGAAGCGCTCAGCGCAATGGTTGGATCCTGGCTGGCCAGCCAAATCCTGCCCCAAGCGAAAATTAACCCCAAAAACGTTACTTGTAAGCGTTTGGTGGACTAGTGCCGGTATTGTTCATTACAGTTTTCTCAAATCTGGCCAGACTATTACGGCTGATGTCTATTGTCAGCAATTGCAAACCATGATGGAAAAGCTAGCGGCTAAACAACCTAGGCTGGTCAATCGCTCCACGCCACTGCTGCTTCACGACAATGCTAGACCACACACTGCGCAACAGACGGCTACTAAATTAGAAGAGCTTCAATTGGAAAGTCTAAGACATCCTCCGTACTCCCCGGACCTTGCTCCAACAGATTACCATTTTTTTCGAAATTTGGATAACTTCTTGCAAGGGAAAAAATTCAACTCCGATGGGGCAGTCCAAATCGCCTTCAAAGATTTTATTGATTCCCGTCCGACTGTTTTTTTTAGTAAAGGAATCAATGAACTACCTATGAGATGGCAAAAGTGCATAGAAAATAATGGTTCATACTTTGATTAATTAAAAATATTTTATTAAAAAATATTCGACTTTTTGTTCCTCCCATACAAAACGCCAATTTCATATGTAAGGACCTAATATTTTCTGCTGCTGTTTGAAACAATCAGTTTCTCTTGCTGGAGTAAACTGTCTAGTTGTTGTCCATATAAAATTTGACAACTGGCAAAATGTGACTATTTCATACTTACGAGTTATTAAATGTACTTTTGAATAAGTTATAACCATGTAATATATCATCATCATTATTATCATCAGCTCACTATGCATCCCCACTGAGGGGCTCGGAGCCTACCCCAAATTAGGGCTGACTAGGCCATAGGCAACCACGCTGGCCCAGAGCGGGTTGAATTTACACATATCATTAAATTTTTTCTCAGATATGGCAGGCAGCATCACTATGTTTTCCTTCACCGTAGGAACGTCGGATAAATGTACATATCTAAATCGAAAAACACATTGGTACATAGCGGGATTCGAACCCAGGCCCTGCAGATTGCCTAATAATTATATCTTTTTCTAATCTAGATTTGGTGTTTTTGATACTTAACACATTCACTGTTTACAAAATAAAAAAAGGTAACAGCTGGGAGCCAAAACTTTTTATGGTGAATTTTTATTTAGTATCAATATCAATATCTGGGAGTGTTTGAACATATAGATAAATTAATAATGTTTTTTGTATTTGAGCGCTAGGGATGGCAACGGTTTAGTTCACTAATATGTAGATATTTGTTCCACGATTGCATTTCTGTGTACTAATATGTTACAAGATTTTGACAAAGTCAAGTTTTTCATCAAATTCCAGAATATTGAGTAAAACATGTAAGGATACTAATCAAAACCAGCTTTTATCTTCTCGGTTCAAAATCTTGTAACATTTCATACACACCCACACATACACATGTATATACACACACACACACACATAAACATAAACGCATACACACACACGTACACACACATACAGGACATACATATATTTAAAAAATATACATACATAACATAAAGTTCAGACTTAGCTTCATGTGATACAAGATATTTGTATGTTAGCCTCCGTACGAACGTGGTACTAATCACTATAACACTGTAAGAATGAAACTAATACTCTTTTTCGTTAGTTGACTATATTGCCAGAGTGGCCACACAAAGCAACATGGACTCGCTTCAAACGCCGGCGGCTTACTGGCTACTACAAAGTGAACGGGCCCCTCGCTCGGATCCGAGGGGGAGGCGCCGCTACTAATAGCTCTGCCCATTCGGATCCGAGTGGTCAGCAGTGAATGTATTAATAAAGAAATATATTTGTCGTTTATCAACACGAGTGGTTTGGCGAACATTAATTTGTAAATAGTGTAATTTTGTTTCCTGAAAATAAATTAAAAAAAAAACGTATTTTAACTTTTTGCAGCACAGTAATAATACATATATTGAAGGCACCGATATCCAATGCCTTAATAAATTACAAACTGTTCTTACCAAAAAAAAAAATTGTAAATTTTTTTTTTATTATTTACACTTCTGTTTCCGCATCCGTTTCCGTTTCCGTTTCTGCTAAAATTTATTTTTGACATCTGTTTCCGTTTCTGGTTCCGGTAAGACACTTCCGTTGCATCACTAGTTTTGATTAAAAAATGCAATAACTAGCGGTCGCCTGTGACTTCGTCAGCGCATAATAAATCCCTTCAAAATTGGACCAGCCGTTTCGGAGATTACTCGGAACAAACGCGGCCTTGCGGACAGACAGGCAAGATTTTTAAAAAATTGTTTTTCGTTCATCTATGCAAATACATCATGTGTACGAAATGTTATTTTTTATTCGATACTAGCTTTTACCCGCGACTCCGTCCGCGCGAAATAAAAAAAAATAGAAAATGGGGTAAAAATTATCCTATGTCCTATTCCTGGTTCTAAGCTATCTGCCCACCAATTTTCAGTCAAATCGATTCAGCCGTTCTTGAGTTATAAGTGGTGTAACTAACACGACTTTCTTTTATATATATAGATTACATACAGACACTGCAATTTTATTAATATCTATAGACGTAATATTTACTGCTGAACTGCTACAAAAAACTGATTTTAATTTTTCGTTTAAATTTAGAATAGTTATTCTTTAAAAAGTACATACCTAAGTATAAAAATCCAGCTTTAACATTTCCATCACGAATAAGGATAGCAAAATTATATTATTTATAAAAAAAAAAATTACGATGACATTTATTACATACTCAGAAATGGAGAAATGTCACCTTTTTCTCATGCATGGTAATAGAGGTTGTGTGATTTGCGCTTATGAAATTCAATTTCCTACACCTGCGTGATGAACGTATTCCATGCCTTTGTTCGGACTTTCGCGTCATTTACCTTTTATTTTTTTCTGTCTAATCTTCAATTTTAACGCTTTGTTCTACACCTGCTTGTGACATTTTTTAATCTTTATCAAACATTGCGGAATATTTTTATAACTTCAATAGCATAATTCAAATTTATCTTTAACGAACAATATTTCTTTACGTCTAAAATTATGACCGCAAGGAGATTAGGTGCAAGGTGCGTTCAAATCTCGAATTTATTTAAATTGGCGGAAAAACATACGTCTTCTATTGTTCGTGGTATTATACCGGAGTCGACCACTAATAAGTAACAGTCTATTTTTCTTCCGAAGGATACTAACTTTAGATTTCCTACAACGACAAGATGAAATTCTTGGTACTCTATTAATTGTTAAGTATGGCAATCGGAGATAGTGTAGGTTTTCAACAGTGAATTAATTTTTCAAATCGGTTCTGTAGTTTCGGAGCCTATACAATGCAAACAAACCAACAACTCTTTCCACTATAATCTTACGTCTCATCTTACTAATATTATAAACTAGCTTTTACCCGCGACTCCGTCCGCGCGGAATAAAAAATAGAAAACGGGGTAAAAATTATCCTATGTCCGTTTCCTGGTTCTAAGCTACTTGCCCACCAATTTTCAGTCAATTCGATTCAGCCGTTCTTGAGTTATAAATAGTGTAACTAACACGACTTTCTTTTATATATATAGATGTGAAACTTTATATGTAAGTATTAATTGTTGTTAGAAGGTATCTCTACGGATCTTGATGAAATTTGGAACAGATGTAGAACATAGTCTGGAAGAACACATAGGCAAATTATTAAGTTTCTATTTATTCCACGCGGACGGAATAGCGGGCTAATATTAGTATAGATAACATTCAGTTATTAATACGTTGCATTATTCCTTACGTTATTGATGTAGGCTTGCTCAGTAAGACTAGGCTTAAGCCGATTACGATGCGTACACTCGTGTATATCTAAACATGATATCATACTAATATGTCTGGAACATCTCAACCATGTTCATTGTTAGTAAGACAGCTATTAATATTCCAATACGATTTAATACTCTATTATTTCTCTCTTACACCTATAATTTACTCGTCGCTAAGTATTAAAAAAGTTAACTTTATATTCTTATATTGTTTTACTAAAAATACAGCTAGACTTTATTTAGATAAATACGTGTTTAACCTTTTGACCGCTGGAGATTTATATTATGAACGTCAACATGGTTGTAAAACAGTATGTTTTGCTCTTAAAGAAGTGACACCAAAACTGCTACCGATATAAGTACTTTGTTCTTATTTGTAAAGATTGCATTTCGGAAGGCTTCGCATAATCAAACACTTATGATATCAGCGTGCAATAAAAAAATTGACATAGTTATATTTAAGCTAATGTGTAATTGGAATACTGTCTAAATTTTTTTTGGTTTGAAATTAGACGAATATCGCTGACTTCTTCTATTTTCATAGTTTTCTAAAGGCCACTGTTACACAATAGGTATTTTTTTCTTTTTAAATGTTTTTAGCCATCTCTTTGTTTTTGCCCTTCAGTGAATACAAATAAGTTACTTTAACAAGTTCTCAAGACAATGTAGTCTGAGCAACTCAATGTAAAGTTAGAGAGCTCTTTACAAAATAAGGAACAAATGTTTTATATTCAGTTTCGAACTGGATTATACGAAATATCCGAGCGTAAGGGATCATTGTAATCTCAATTATATGCTAATATTATGCACTCAGTTTGTAAGCCCTTTTTAAACAGTGGAAGTAGAATGTTTGAATAGGTTAGTGATATTGTAATACTTTATAATATTGACATTCTTTTAAGTTATACTAATAAATATTTATTCATTCAAGACGCCATTATGCATATTATAGGAATTTAAGTAGACTTTGTGTCTAAAATTATTATTTTATTGTAATTTGGGTTAATGACAGAAATTTGCAGAGAACTTTGCAAATATGATGTTTTATTTATATTTAAAATGACATGTCAAACCCTAGCTTCTGTTACGTCATTAGAGTTAAAAACAAAATCAATTTAAACTGAAACTAGGAACATTATAAATAAAAAAAAACCGTTCCCTGTCTAAATTAAACCCACATATGATTAAAGATAACCAATAAAATTGTGTAATTCGTAGTGAAGTAAAAAAAATGAAAAGCAGAAGATTGAGTAAATCTTTTGGAGCGCAAAGCGCGGACGTTGCGAAGTAAAACGTGCCCCCTTTGTTCACGAGACATATTTATTAGAGCCGTCCTGAAAGCGTGTGAAATGATGTGGACGTAATGTTAGTCACAGGACTCTTTCGGCTTTATTGACTTTTATATTTTACTTTGTACTTTTCTTATGATTTAACAATACTTATCTACTTATGAGTTGTATATATTAAAATTTATTTTAGGAATACATCTATGTAAATATGCTTAATTATTTTTATACTATACTACCTTTCGCCCGCCTGTATTATGCCCGCGTGCATCAGCTACCTTCCCTTCAAAGTCCCGTCAAAATCGGTCCAGCCGTTCGCAGAACAAAAGCGGATTTACAGTGAGACAGACAGACAGGCAAAAAGATTTTTATTTTCGATATTACATGCAGACACTGCAATTTTATTAACAATATATATATATAAACTTTATAAACACTATGAAAGAAACATTGTGTTTTATTAATTCCCGATTAATAAATTATACAAACAAAGGGTATGAGGTCCAATGTATTGACAATAGAGATGGAATAACAATTATTAACTCTGTATACCGCACTTACATTAAGTTTGAAAGCGTATATTTATTTAAGCTAATTAATTTGATTCCTGCGGAGATTTTAATGCATCATATTGCAAATAATGCTATTGTTTCTGTAAATACAATTTCGTTGCGTTGCATTATTAAATAAGATCTTATAAAATGATTGGAACAATTGTATCAAAGAATAGTAAAATAATTTCATACATATATTGTTAATTAAGTTTTATTAGATTTCAATACATAAGTTCCGAAGTAAATAATCGTATCACAATAATTTTCCTCTTGCTTAATTTTTTTTGAACATTCACTACAAATCACTACAAATTATATAGATTACCTTTGTTACATTAATAAGTAAAATGAAAATAAAATTTTAAGATTTTGATTATATATCTCAAGTTACTATTATATGCGGCATAATTACCGTGATAAAGCGTAAAGTTCTGTTGGGTAAAATGTAAGTGTGTAGATTAAGTAAAAGATTTGAAATAGCTTATATAAAAATTTAAACATACGTTTTAATCTCAAATAACAAAATACCCAACAGCAAGGTGGGTAGTATTAATTTCGCTTTAACAACGCCGATCCAAGCTTAGAAGTTTATAATGAGGTCCCCAACCGAGCTCACGTTACCCAACCCTCTACCCACCTATAGAGAGCTCGAGACAAATTTACTACGCAGCAAATGCCCATTTTACCCTTAGTTAATATGTTTCGCAAGGTAAAATATTGATAGAATTTTCTGTAAATTCTAACTGCTGCACTATATTAAATGGTCACTTAAGGAGACCCTTAGTATTTTAATGTGAAAAATCTACAATGATGGACTACGTAAATAAGTGCGCCAGTTATTACAAACGTACGTACGTTAATACACAAAGCTCACATTATTTTCGTAGTTATTCTTCTTTAGATGGGATTGAAAATTCTTATCAAATTAAATATTAGAAATCGAATTAAATAAACAACCAAAGTACTTCAGTCAAACAGTAATTTTCCAGTCAAAGTCCATTTTTAACGTAAAAATATTCTTTATTAAATTCATATTTACATTTAAATTATAATTTTATTTGTGTAATGGCAAAATCAAAAAGGTTGTTTGAATTGGAGCATTCATTGTCAATAATGTCCCTCGTAATTAGTATTTGCACAACTTATTTACATTCCGACCATGTCGGCGGGAACTGTTGCCAGTTTTACTCTTATTTTTAATCTGGATTTAACACGGTAACACTGTTTATTGTATGTATATAATAATTGATGTTTCTAAAGAAAAAAATGGTTATTGTGAGAAAACTATAAAAGATAGATATATGCTATCGCGGACTTTTATTTATCACATTTAAAGAGCTACATTTCTTCCATACATCATTTTTATGTAGGTCCTATAGTTTAGCCTACGTAAGCGCTGAAACCAAAAATGTCCTTAATTTTCGCAACACATTTTGAAGCTAAATTCAAAATCTACTAAACTTCTTAAAGCTTCTGCAAGCTCTTCCTTTCGATTAAAATAATTTTTATCAAAATGGGACCACCAGGGGCGGAGTTTCGCGGTAACACACATTAAAAAAACAGTCCAATTGATAACCTCCTTCTTTTTGAAGTCGGCTAAAAATAACCTTACAACAGTAACAAGGCGTTATTATACCTTCTGCCACACACAGAGTTCTTAATTGACCACTATAAGTCTAAAAAATGAACATGTCTAAAATAAGTCTGATTTCAAACTTCTATTTTACAATAACAAATATTGCACAAATCATTTTACTTACAAAGTGACGTAAGCAGTAAACAAAATTTGTATTCAGAGCGTTGAATGCCTGGAAATAAGGCAACAGCTTTATATCGAAGTTACCCTAACGCACTTGTAGTTAATAAAAGCACTTTGTTCTGTGAGCGCGAGTCAGCAGATGTTCTCATAACGCGACTTCAAGTGAGCAATATTTTTTACACTATATTGTATTTATTACCCGACTAAGATGAATAACTGGTGTCATGGAATCGTAATCTTCCTTTTATCTTACTAATATTATAAATGTGAAAGTTCACGCATTCAGCGTGTATTGTTTTACCACGTAACGCAAAAACGGCTGAAATTTAAAAAAAAAGATGACAATCTGGGGTAGTGCGTAGGGTACTGAGTTTTTTTTTTAATTTCATGTGGACGAAGTCATGGGCGACAGCTAATCTTACTACAGTTTACTCTGACTGTACTACTGTTACTGTTATTCGACTGTAGGATGGTTATATCTGTAAGAATACTTTTGTGTAAATTGTCTGTGAATATGTATATACAAATATATATTTATATAGTTTAGATGACCATATCTTCATGCATATTAATTTGAGTAATATTTTTTTTGCGCTATGAAAACATATTTTGAAAATGGTTCTGAATTTTTAATTTTTACGCTATTGACTAAATAATAAACGTCCAAGGTAAAAACTCGGTGATTAAAAACAAATAGATTGATCGTTGGGATTTTCAGAATGAGTATTTATTATAAATCTACACTGAAATGTAACATGTGCCATTTTAAAAGAAATTCAAAAATGTGCATCCAACCAATCCGCACTAAGCCAGCTTGGTTGGCTAAGGCATAGTCACCCTTAACATAGGATAGGCACAGGCTCGAGTGCCTCGGTGGGAACATATCTGAGCTGACGACGAGGTCTTTTATTGTACAGTAATGTGCTTGCGTACCGAATGTTAAGTCCATTATGTAGCAGTATTATACAATCTAATGTTGATTTTGGTTGATAATAATTATACAGATGAAGTTCAAAGATCGTGTCATAAGAACTGAAGTGTGCATGCGCCTAGCTCGTTACCCGCAGCTGGTAGCGCAACTTTAAGTAAATACTGTTCGCAGTTCGTTACGTCCAAATTCAATATAACAAGCGAATTCGTCTCCGATGCCCTCTATCCTCAAATCCATGAGAATAGTCTTAAATGCAGCATAATAACTATATTAAATGTATTAGAAATAGTATTTTTTTACCATCTATACGTCGGTAATTTATTTTTACTATAGATATAGTTTTCTCGTGGTCTTCTATAAATAGTTCAACTGTCCTTCGAGCTCAAAAACAACTATAGTTGCATCTTCAAGTTGTGGTTTTATCAAGAGTATAAACGGCATGTCTCAGCTACATAACTTGGAAACTTTGCAAAATCATTAAAAAGTTGTAGCTAAGCTTTCAACTGCACAATCATTTATATATAACTGGCTGTCTCCCGCGACTCTGTCCGCACGACATTATAAAAACGTAATAAGTAGCCCAGGTGTTCTTCCACGCTATGTTCCACGTCTGTGCCAAATTTCATCAAGATCCGATCAGCCGTTTCGGAGATACCTTACCTTACAAATATCCGTCCATCTAAACATTCACATTTATAATACTCGTATAAAGAAGATACAATTAAAACAAAACACGGTCAGTCAATCAGAAGAAAGTTTGTGAACGACGTTAGACGTACGCCTCTCCTCCGATAACTCTCTTGCATCGACACTGAAAGCATGTTAGAGACTTGACGTGATTCCATTACGTTTATAAGTAGTGATGCAACGGAAGTGTCTTACCGGAACCAGAAACGGAAACAGATGTCAAAAATAAATTTTAGCAGAAACGGAAACGGAAGCGGAAACAGAAGTGTAAATAATAATAAAAAAACATATTTACAAAATTTTTTTTTGGTAAGAACAGTTTGTATTCGTTTTTAATTTATTAAGGCATTGGATATCGGTGTCCTTTAGCCTTCAATATATGTATTTTTACTGTGCTGCAATAAGTTAAAATACGTTTTTATTTTTTTAATTTATTTTCAGGAAACAAAATTACACTATTTACAAATTAATGTTCGCCAAACGTTCGTTCGACAAATATATTTCTTTATTAATACATTCACTGCTGACCACTCGGATCCGAGTGGGCAGAGCTATTAGTAGCGGCGCCTCCCCCTCGGATCCGAGCGAGAGGCCCGTTCACTTTGTAGTAGCCAGTAAGCCGCCGGCGTTTGAAGCGAGTCCATGTTGCTTTGTGTGGCCACTCTGGCAATATAGTCAACTAACGAAAAAGAGTATTAGTTTCATTCTTACAGTGTTGTAGTGACCACGTTCGTACGGAGGCAAACATACAAATATCTTGTATCACATGAAGCTAAGGCTGAACTTTACGTTATGTATGTATATTTTTTAAATATATGTATGTCCTGTATGTGTGTACGTGTGTGTGTATACGTATGTGTATGTGTGGGTGTGTATGAAATGTTACAAGATCTTGAACCGAGAAGATAAAAGCTGGTTTTGATTAGTATCCTTACATGTTTTACTCAATATTCTGGAATTTCATGAAAAACTTGACTTTGTCAAAATCTTGTAACATATGAACAGAAATGCAATCGTGGAACAAATATCTACATATTAGTGAACTAAACCATTGCCATCCCTAGCGCTCAAATACAAAAAACATTATTAATTTATCTAAATGTTCAAACACTCCCAGACATACTAAATAAAAATTCACCGTAAAAAGTTTTGGCTCCCAGCTGTTACATTTTTTATTTTGTAAACAGTGAATGTGTTAAGTATCAAAAACACCAAATCTAGATTACAAAAAGATATAATTATTAGGCACTTGACTTGCAATCTGCAGGGCCTGGGTTCGAATCCCGCTATGTACCAATGTGTTTTTCGATTTAGATATTTACATTTATCCGACGTTCCTACGGTGAAGGAAAACATAGTGATGCTGCCTGCACATATCTGAGAAAAAAAATTAATGATATGTGTGAAGTCAACCCGCTCTGGGCCAGCGTAGTTGACTATGGCCTAGTCACCCCTAATTTGGGGTAGGCTCCGAGCCCCTCAGTGGGGATGTATAGTGAGCTGATGATAATAATGATGATGATGATGATATATTACATGGTTATCACTTATTCAAAAGTACATTTAATAACTCGTAAGTATGAAATACGAACATTTTGCCAGTTGTCAAATTTTATATGGACAACTACTAGACAGTTTACTCCAGCAAGAGAAACTGATTGTTTCAAACAGCAGCAAAAAATATTACGCGCTTAAATTCACGAAAAAGTACGTAAACAAACAAATGCGACAAGTGCCGAAAGGCCGCGTACGGACTGCGCGTCTCGCGCCGCGCATTTGGATCTCTCAGCCGTCGTAAAGTTCCGTTTTATCTCCGTTATAAAAGTTGCGGAAACAGAAGCGGAAACGGATGTTGAAAAGCATGCGGAACTTCCGCACTTGCGGAGCGAAGTTTCGAAAGACAGCTTTACGTATTACTTGATAAATGTCATTAAAACTTTGCAAGGGTATAGTGACCCCCTTTATATTTTGTTCCAATCCGATAAATATATTAACCATAGAGTGCATATTTTACTTTGAACCTTATTAGAAATATTTTCAACAAAGCTGTCTTTCTCAGAAAAAAAATATTTTCGTGTCTGATTCACAATTTTTTTTTTATTTGTTGTACGATTTTAAAGTTTAGTGGTAATACCATTTCACATTTAATTCTAAATCGAATTTTAAAACAATCCCATACTTATATAAAAATGTGAAAGTTATATAAAAACTAGCTGTCGCCCGCGACTCCGTCCGCGCGCAGTTAAAAAAAAACTTAATAGCGGTATGAAAAATAGATGTTGGCCGATTCTCAGACCTACTGAATATGCTCACAAAATTTCATGAGAATCGGTCAAGCCGTTTCGGAGGAGTACCGGAACGAACATTGTGACACAAGAATTTTATATACAAGAATAAATAAGAAAATTTCCATATTCTCATATCCTAGAACTCATTAAATCTAGTTTATACATTCAATCCAACGATCGCGCTTTTTCGCTAATATGATGTAAACGAATTGAGTAAGTTTTGCTCATGAAATTCAAATTGAAGCAGCTGTTTTCAGCGCGGGTTCCGCTTACCTGATTAAAGTTTCGCTGTATTTATTATCAACTGTTTTTGTTTGTATGTCTCGCATAAAACACATTCATTACATATCTATTTGACATAAACGAATGAACAAAAAAACAACAATAAACAAAACAGCATTTATTTGTGTAGAATAGTAGCCATTGATCAACTCTGACTTAACAAAAATGATTTAACGAGTTCGTTAAAATCATTGTCAATTCTATAAAATTACATGTGACTAAAACATCATCATCAACCTGCCCTTATCCCTATGGAGGGTCGGCACAGTATGTACTACTCCTCCATACATCTCTATCAGCCGTCATATCTGAATTTACCCCCTTCTTACGCATATCCTCTTTCACACAATCCATCCATACTTTCTTTGGTCTTCCTCTACCTTTATAGCCATCCACATTCAATCTCATTACTTTTTTGTTTATATGATTATCATCCCTCCGCATAACATGTCCAAACCACGCTAACCTTCTGCTCCTCAATTTCTCGATAACTGGCGCTACTTTCAAACTTCCTCTGATATGCACATTCTTAACTTTATCTTTTCTTGTCACACCACACATCCATCTTAGCATACGCATCTCAGCTACATGCAATCTTCTTTCATCCGAAACCTTGGTGGCCCAACATTCAGATCCGTACAATAAGACAGGTCTTACGATTGACTTGTAGATCTGTCCCTTAAGCTTGGGTGGCATTCTTGGATCACAAGTCACACCGGTGACCTGTCGCCATTTCATCCAACCTGCATTTATTCGGCTTTTCACATCCCGGTCAACACCACCATCGTATTGGACGAGTGAACCGAGGTACTTAAAATCGGAGCAGGTTGGTAGGTCAACACCATTTAAAGCGATTGGAGAAAAGCTGGTCGGACCACCAAAATCGCAGAACAAATGTTCAGTTTTGGTTCTGCTGATTTTAAGACCAGCTCTCTCCAATTTATCTCGCCATTTTTCCAACCTGCTCTGCACCTCGCATTCATCCTCCCCGACAAGCACGATGTCATCAGCATAAAACAATAATTGTAATAGTGATTTTATTGTTTTTTTTTCTATAGTGTATGAAATAAATCGAGCTCTCTTTAGATACGAATTGTATGACGCGTTTTATTATTAACCGCGGAGAAACGACTAGGAATACGGGCAAATGGAAGTTAATGAAAATGCCACGAGCACTCCGCGCCGACTACCTATATTGTATTCATTGATTGTTCAATTCGTGCGAACTAAACCAAGTTATTAATTCACAAGCCTTCAGAATCGAAAGTACATTTTGTATGTATTTTGTTATTTATCCAGTAATATAAAAAATATAGATGGGTAAATTAAAAAGTGTGTCTTCCGTTAGGCCTATCGGTCTACCGATCAATCCCCGTTAAAAACTTGGTCGTTGGTCGAAAATCCTGAAACATATGAATATTACCACTTAACACCGTGCTTTTATCAAGTTCTGATGATATTTGTAGTAAATGGAGATTACGATATCATAATTGATGGCTTTCAAAGAAGTTTTTATTCAATGTACAGTAGCACCATCTAGGAGAATACTCTGATAAGAGCTTGAGTGTAAGTCTCATTTTGAAAATGTTACTGCTTCGCAATAAAAGATGGCGTTTAAGATATACTTGAGCAATGGAAAATTTTAACTACGCTTATAACTGAGAGAGGGAGGTAAACGAGTATTATTTGACGACGAGAGCGGAGTGATTGACGCAATATATTCGGACGTATTGTTACCAACAGCATTCTAATCAATAAATTTTGAAAGATGAATAGTGAATACGTAGAAAATTGTGATGTTTCGGCTATATTTTTCGATTTAGACAATACATTAATACAGACAAGAAAGGGAGACAGCCGAGCATGCAATAAGGTTTGTATTTTTATTTTATCAAAATTGTGACATTGCCACGGTCATGGAGAAGTTAGAAACGAATCCACGCTGCGCGCGCTGTCATCGCACGTTTCTACGTCGTTGATATCCTACACTGTTCGTTGCTTTGCTGCTTGCAGTCCGCGTGTTATATGTTCACGTTCCAGTGTGTTAAAAATAGGATTTTCGTAGTTGGAGAACGTGAGCTAGACGGCCTGATTTAGATATTTTGGAAGAGAACCCGCGCTAATTATAAACGTGATGTAGACAGTGTTCGCTCAATTCAACTGCTCCCGGCTCGTTTCAGTGGACCGCGATCTGTTGCGTTTTGAGATCGTTTCGTGCAATTTGTGACAATGGACGAAATACCGGAATCAATCAAAAAATGCATTCTTATAATAAACATGGCAAAAAGCGACACAGAAAAATTTGCCGCGCTCTTCATGGTAACAAAACTGGTGAAGGGGAAGGATTGCAATTCTCAAGCAAGAAAAGCTTTGTTCGAAGCTATTGGTTTTAAGTTCCTGAAGAAGCTGTTAACAAGTAACAACGTCGTAGACGACTGCCCGCCGTCTGTATACAAATCGCTTGCCCTTTCTATTCTGACCACATTCTGTAATGAACCAGAACTTGCAACTCATCCCGAGATGCTTGCAAATATACCAGTATTCTTAGACATTGTACAGACCTCGGACAATGAAGACTATGATGATAATCTCATTATAATAAGTGAAGCTTATACTTGTCTCCAATGCATTGCAGAACAGGAAGCTGGGCAAAAGGCATTAATAGAAGTTGGAGCTATTACAAAAATGTCAGAAATTTATTCTCATCAAAGTTTTCAAACTGATGAAGCCCTCAATATTCTTGTAAAACTTGTTAGTCGGTATGGCCCGGCTGCATGGGGAAGTGATCCTAAACCGTTCCATGCACTGGTCAATAAGATAGCTCTGGATTTTGCTACTGATCAATCGGAGAGAAAGTTTGAACTGGCTACAATACTCAGTGCGCTTCTTTACAGCTGCAACAAGTTTATTATTGTACCTGGTGCAGCGGATGAGACTTGGCCACAGAGTATATACAGAGCTCTTCATGACATACTTACCAGCAAAATTGGTAAAAATCAAAGAGACCCTGCTCTGAAACTAGCTGCTAATATTATTGAACTCCTTGGAGTGGAGTGGACCTTTCTGGATGAGGAGAATCCCAAAAAATTCTTCCTTTTGCTCCTGCAGTTGTGTGCAATTGAAGTTAGAATGCAGCTTGAAGATAGGAGTTTCAAACAAGCATATGCTAATGCAGAATTGGTAACTTCTTGCTTTATTGTTCTTGAAATGTCTATCAACTATATGGCTACAGATCAGTTGGATTTAGAGCAAAAAGAAAAGCAGTCAGTGTACACCAGCTTCAAAGGAGCATTCAATGCTGTTGTTTCTATCCTTACTAAGGTATCTAACGACAAAAACCGTGATAAACTTCCTGACAGTGAAAAAGTTTTTGTATGTGCTATGGTCAGAGTTTTAGTTGCATGGATTGCACAAGAAACTACAGCAATGAGGGAACAAATCTATGCACTGATGCCATTCATGTTTACACTTGCTAATGATTCTTTCCATGCATACAGAGCAAGGAAACTGGCAGAAAAAACAAAAACTGAAGGAGAGCCTATGGACACAGACATAAGCCTGATGGGGCAAATAGATTTACTGCGTTTAATGCTACCTGCTCTTTGTCATCTTGTGGTTGAGGACAAGGCAAGAGATATTGTATTTAACTTGAAACAAGAAGATATACTCTATGAAGCCATGAACTTCCATTGGTCTATTGTCCATTATAAGAAACCACCTATTCCAAAATCTGAGCGTGGCAAAGCACGAACTCAGCCAGAACCAGAATTGGATCCTAAGGTCTTGGACGATATGAGAGACTCAAGAGCTGCAATGGTCAGCCTATGTAATATATTTATGAACCTGACAGTTTTGGCACCAAAAGCAGTTGAAAACAGTATGCTGTTTAATACCCTTCTAAAATTCATCTTCAACAATTTGCCTGAATTAAAGAA